>NC_142930.1:117708024-117738024 GCF_046866305.1 Octopus bimaculoides | reverse complement strand
ATAAAATAACTAATTAAACTGAAGAATATACGATTTTTATACACTTCAACTGATTCAGACAAGGAATTTCACGAAACACCTTGTTATTCCATGACATAACTGAATTATATATTTTAACGGTAACATATACACACACGAATGCCCATAAATACACATATATGTGTATACACACACAAAGACACACACACACACACACATATACGCATTTATATACATATATGTATGTAATACAATCAGGTCTTCTCTCCGATATGGTATTTTGATGATAATATTGTTTCTGTGTACTATGTATATAATAATTTATATTAAAAACTTGTCATATTTTCTTCTTTATCTTTTCTTCTTATTTGGAGCTATACGGTTTCTATGTCAACAAATATTTCAAGTGTTATTGACGTCATCAAATAAGAGTTATGACACATTTTATATATCGTTGACACGGTCTGTCATAAACAGGTGTTAATCCATTGAAATAGCTGAACTGGAAACGTCCTTGATGGATTATGTTGTAGGAAATACGAAATAAGAAGGTCGTATACGAAATGTTTTCTAAAGAACATTAGGTAGAATCGTGAAGGTCCATAACCTACATCAGAAAACAAATGAACTATCAGGTTAAATATTCTCAGGCTTTCGTTGTAAGAATCTTGTTTCCCTACCACTTTGTTCCAGGAGAGTGTCTTCTAAAATAGCCTTAGAGCGACCAAAAACCTTGTGAGCGGATTTGGTAGACGGAAGCTGAAAGAGGACGATCGTATATATATATATATATATATATATATATATATATATATATATGTGTGTGTGTGTGTGTGTGTGTGTGTGTGTGTGTGTGTGTGTGTGTGTGTGTGTGTCTGAGTGTCTGTGCCCCCCACCACCACAAGCGCCAGGTCAAAAATATATCGCAGTAGAGTCTAGTGACAAATAAAATCAAGGTGCTGCTCCAGTTTGGCACCAGTCCCTGGATTGAAAGAAAGATGACAAAAGATAAACATGGTAGTGTTTAGCTTTATGATAAAATATATTACACCTTAACCAAGGATATAATAATTTCTCTTCAATTCTTCTTCAGATCATGGGGCAATTTACGGAATCAATATACTGTATTTATTACCCACATAAATCTACTGTACTAATTATGAACGCGTTATAAATATCCATATATCAATCAGAAATTAACAGAGCGACATACATATGAAATAAAATCGGAATGTTTGTAGGTTTTCTTGAGTTAAACAATTTAAAACAGGATATAACGAACTCGCTCGAAAGTTATTTTTGGAATGTATTAGAAAAATGGATTGATATTTAATTCATATTTAAGGCAAGAAACTAGCAAAACCATTAACACTCTGGATAAAATACTTAGTGGAATTTCATCCGTCTTTACGTTCTGAGGTCAAATCCGCCAAGGTTGGCTCTGACTTTCACCCCTTTCGGTGTCGATAGAATAGATATCAGTTGAGGACTGGGATAATCAATGATGCCATGCGCAATGCTGAAATGTAAGAGTGCTACAGCAGCTTTAGATATGGCTACACCTCAGTGCAGAGCGAAAGACGCTCAAGCAAGTTATCCACATGTCGAAACGTGTTGCCGATTGAGAAGGTTCCACAAATAGCCATGAAAGTCCGCCTTGTAAGAATCTAGGAAACTTCTCAAAGTATCAATGTATTCCATTTTAACGAATGATTCGTTCATGCGGAAAGTGTCGGTGAAGCTCATCCCCAAGTTGCTACTGAAAAGCAGAAGCAACACTGCATGAAAATTGCTTAGGATACGTGGGATTGTGCAACTCACGACCCAGACTTCATGAAAGTCATCATCACTGGTGATGAGCCATCGGGTTAATGTCTCTGCTCGATGCGATCGGACATCTTACGTGAGAGCAAAATCTGGGTGCACAGAAAACGCCAATATTCTAGGCGGCGTAACAACCGTAAACTGTCGCGGCTCGAAAACATTTTAACTCATGTGCAGTAGATTTAACGGGAAAAATTAAAATCTGATACTTTTTGAACGCACCTCGTATTTTGTTTTTGAGAGTGATTTTCTAACTTAAAAACGAAAACATCAAAACAAATATATTTATCTTTATCAGGGAAAATGAGGATGGATAGCACAGCACAATAATTTTATATCTCACCAATCCTACTGTCTCCAGATAACGAGATATTGATATTGTTATACCTAGGAAAAATCTGGATTAAGCATAAAATTTTGACGGAGATAAAATTAAAATTCCGTAAATGACAAATATCTTATTAATATAATACAAAATGAAGATGTTGCCACACTAAAGAATGTTACCTTCACTTACGCATTACCTCTGTAATGGGTTCATTTTCAAAACTATCTCAGGTGTATCGGGAAGGTGTTACAAACGACCTGATCTTATAACTCGAGGTTCAATAACACGACAGTAGCATAATATCAATTTCTGACTTCATGAGGAGAATGTGCACCCACCAGGGTTATCTGCCACTATCGACATGACGAATAATTTTATGAACTACTATAAACGGGCAGAACCTCTGGCACAACTGACAAAATGTTTAGCCAGCTTTTGTCCGTCTTTAGCTTCTATGATCAAAATCATTTTAGGTCAATTTTGATTGTTCCTCATTTTGGGATCGATAAATTGAGTATCAGTTGAACT
This sequence comes from Octopus bimaculoides, assembly GCF_046866305.1. Lineage (NCBI taxonomy): Eukaryota > Metazoa > Mollusca > Cephalopoda > Octopoda > Octopodidae > Octopus > Octopus bimaculoides. Next base: position 117,735,365 of record NC_142930.1, on the reverse strand, counting down.
CTGGGGTCGATACAATCGACGAGCCATCTATGCTCAACAAATTTCAGATCTCGTGCCTATTTATAATAAAGTACATAAAATATATAACACGTGAAGGAGCATAAATTAAAATACAATACACAAATAAGCAGGAGATACGTAGAGTCCAATTGCATTATTTAGAAAGTATAGCCTAGAAGAGAATATTAGAGACCTAAAGAGAATATGTAATATAAATAAGGAAAATAAGAAAAAGAAAATTGTGGAATGTTATCTTAAATAGTTATTTCTGGTTATTTACAAAAGGACGTAAGAAAATGAAAATAGTGATGAGAATGAAACAATTTCTTCTTAAGATATCTTGAACAGGAAGTAAGGGTACAAACATGGCTTCACCGAAACTGCTTGTAATTCCTTTTCACATAGATGTAGTATAATTAACGAAGTATAGATTGAATGCACGTGATATACACATTTTTGACAAACCGAATTCAATTTTGGTATGAAGAAGCCTTGCAAGTCTAAATGTTGCAAATTCTTGTAACCTTCAAAAGAAAAATTAATTCTTCCACGATCCAGCATCGTCATTCAGTGAACGGAGTGTCGCATCAAAGCGTACGTCACGGTACCATATGTGCTTTTACGTACGTATATAAATATGTATGTGCAGACACACACACACATACACACACACACACACACACACACACACACACACATACATACACACACATACATACACATACACACACACATACACACACACAGAGAAGCACAGCACATACACACATACGAACACTGATATTTCTGTGTAAGGACACGTGATTTCACACTCATGCATTCGGCCCCACACGTATATGTGATTATTCTGTATTGAAACAATGTCAAGATTTCTTAACTGAGCTTTAGAAAATTTGGAAAGGAGATGAAATTTGCTACTATGTTGTATAGAACAACGAATTTACTTGCGTAAACAAAGAAGACATGGAGAAATTAAAATTAAAAGTAGAGAAAATGAATGTTGTCACGGATTAGTTGCTCTGCAGGTCTTGTAGTGCGATGTATTGTGAAATTAAAAGGGGTTTTCTTTTGGTTTTGAGTTAAAATTCTCCGTCTAATATAGTGTTATTCTTAATAATAACTTGGTACAGTTTGTAGACGTTGAGTGATGTTACCGTGAACATCCTGCATTGCATAATGTTTGGAACCTAGAATGTTATGTTCAGATAACAAAGCATGCTTCCTTTAATTCTGTGTAGCGGTTCTACGGCTTTTCTGGAAAGTAGCGCTAAATATTTCACAATGTAAATTTTTGATTGATATCTCGTATTTCAGTGGCATCTGAACATTGGTTTCAACTGAAATACCTTCTTTACAAACTATGTCACCGACGCCATGTTCTAATGTATAACACGTTGGTAGATATATGACACCTACCTCGTGTCGCTAAATATAATCTTCTTGCTGTTTTGTGCTAAATCCATCTATAATGTTATTTTTAAAGAATATGTCAGTTTGCAAGTGGAATGTTCGAGGAGGAATACTGGATCAACGACATAGTGTTCTATTGAAGATGAGATCTTTGTACGGTGTGAGAAAAGATTCAAATAGAAAACTAGGAAACATTGTACGTTTCTCTTAATTTCAGTTTGGATGCATTTAGATGTTTTTAATATTTTATAACACCATTATTTCATAGAACAAAGTTATCGTGCACAAGTTAATATGACAGCTTAGATGACGAATGAAATCTTATTTAAGGCAATTCGCAATAAAACCACTAGGAATATTAACAATTTTATAATATAATATAATAGGTGCAGGAGTGGCTGTGTGGTAAGTAGCTTGCTTACCAACCACATGGTTCTGGGTTCAGTCCCACTGCGTGGCACCTTGGGCAAGTGTCTTCTACTATAGCCTCGGGCCGACCAAAGACTTGTGAGTGGATTTGGTAGACGGAAACTGAAAGAAGCCCGTCATATATATGTATATATATATATGTATATGTTTGGGTGTCTCTATTTGTCCCCCTCCCCCAACATCACTTGACAACCGGTGCTGGTGCGTTTACGTCCCCGTAACTTAGCGGTTCGGCAAAGGAGACCGATAGAATAAGTACTAGGCTTCTAAAGAATAAGACCTGGGGTAGATTTTCTCGACTTAATGCGGTGCTCCAGCATGGCCGCAGTCAAATGACTGAAACAAATGAAAGGGGAAAAGAGTAAAAGGAGTAATATAATATAACCATTTTCTGAATTCGGTCACTTTTTTACAAGTACCCAATACCATACAAATATGGAAAATTGAAGCTAAAAAGTGTAACTCCATAAGATTAAAGAATGTAGATATATGTATACTAGTGTCTGGGGTTCGAGAAAAGAGGTTCTGCAACTTGTTCTTGTACTGTCCGATCAGATGATTTCTTTATACTGATTTCATATTTGGGCTGTACATTAACTCATTTCGTCCATCGAAGCAACATTACCTGTTCAGGTGCTCAGTGTGCCACATGTCAGTTGTCAAAGTGATCACTGAGCAACGTGAGATTAAATGTCTCCTTCAAGGACACAGCACACAATCTGGTCCGGGAATCGAACCCATATCTCAGCGAACGTGAGCGCAGCACTTACAAATTAAGCCATACGGCATCAGATTCAAACAAATAGTAATAGGGAAGTTACAAGAGAAAAAATGCTATTCGTTTTCTGAGATTATTTTAATTGCTTCACCAATTTAGATACACTGACATTGTAGTTAAATTTTGTATGTATGTACGTACACATGTATATATGCATGCATGCATATATACATATACATAATATACATATGTATATACATATATATATATATATATATATATATATATATATATATATATATATATATATATATATATATATATATATATATATATATATGCGTATAGATGCACACATAAACACTCACACGCACATGTACACATATATATGCCTGTGTTCAGTAGTACGTGTGTGTGTATATATATTAAGATATATAAATATAAGTAATCTTTTCTGTACTTTGAAGTTTTATTCTCTATTCTATATTTTATTATATGTTCCAAACGATGTACCTACCTACTAAATCTTGTATAACATGACGTTGAATTCTTCCCAACACTTTTGCGTTTCGCAATTTGGATAAATTTATGTGAGGTACGTTGTGCAAATGCGTAAAGTGTAGCTGCTTGAAAATTTTCAACCTACCAATCATAGGGCAGCGATCACACCGTTTAGTGTCAGCGCCTACAATTTCCTTCAACAATGTCTTTCATATCAAGTTACAATTTTCCAAATCAACATCTATTTTCACAGCTTTTACAAGTCAATTAAAATCAATCGTATTAAAAAAAAATGGTGGTGTATTATTAAAGAGTCACTTCAATATTTCTACTTCTTGGCGTCCCTTTGATTGTGTTTCAATCTTTGTGGTTTCCACATTCACATTAAGAAATAGATTGGCTCCATGTTTTGTATGATATAATTAATTTTTTTTGCATTCATAATGGGCTACTTTCTCTAATTTGCTCAGATAATTATAGCCCTGATTAAGATGCCTTTTGATTGAAGTCAATCAAAGTTAACACAATTTGATCCTGTGTCAGCTAAAATGTTTGATTCTGCGATTTCTGCAAGCTACTTTGGAAAATATGCACGTTGCAGTTAACTGGAAGGATTAGGTGACGGATAATCTGACAGTCTCCGAGCTGAGAGGTGAATCAATACTAGTTCGAATTTTAGCACAAGGCTGGAGATTGTAGGTAGAAGTGCATAATAGTTACTGTAATCTCGGACATTTACTGGTACATTATGTTTTCGCTCCAGGAAAGGTTGAAAGTCAAAGGTGACCTAGGCGCTATCTGAACTCAGAAAGTAAAGTATCGGAATAAAATATCTTGTCCATTTTGTCCGACACACTAATGTTTTGCTAGATCACAGACTTAAGAAGCGCTTTCTATAGTAATCAATTAATGATATGCAATGCATCACGCTCTCACAGTGATTGACTCAAATGATGTGGAGTTTGAAATATAAATGATGTAAATGTTTTTTTTTTTTCGTTATATATATATAACGAGATAGTATCAGACATTTCGGAGCAGCAAACGCTAAATAGAGGTATACTCTATTACTTTTTTGATATATCTAATATATTAAAGGCGGCGAGTGGCAGAAACGTTAACATACCGAGCGAAATGCTTAGCGGTATTTCGTATGTCTTTACGTTCTGAGTTCAAATTCCGTCGAGGTCAACTTTGCCTTTCATCATTTCGGGATCGATAAATTAAGTACCCGCTGCGTAGCAGGGTCGATCTAATTTACTGGCTCCCTCCCCCAAAAATTTCGAGTCTTGTGCCTAGAGTAGAAAATATTATGCTGGATCGAGAGGTACACTATTCCTTTTTGATATATCTAATATATTTAAGGATGATAATGCTCTTAAATTCTATGATTAATGCATCGAATTTAATTAATGTTTGACCCCGCATGTACAAGTCACACTTGTTACAGTAATAATAAATAACAACGTATATGGATTGCTGTGGAGAATTTATTTAGCCTGTTTCGGTTTCTTCAGAGAGGTTTAAGAATAATGCGCCTGAATTTCTTTAGTCTCTATTTTCCTTAACATATGCATACCTGTGGAAGTGTGTGAATGTGTGTATATATGTGTGTGTAGGTTTGTATGTGTGTGTGTGTGTTGGGGGGGAGTTCGTGTGTGCGCATGTGAGTGTCTTTGTATGCGTGCCTACCTGTGTTAATCAGCGAAATAGAGACAATTTGCTCTGTGGAAGTGAAGGCTATATGCACGCGCGTGTGTGTGTGTGTACGTGTGTGTGTATGTGTGTACGTGTGTGTGTATGTGTGTGTATATGTATATATGTGTGTGTGTGTGTGTATGTGCGTGTGTCTATGTGTGTGTGACACAGAAATTTGCTTTTTAAGGCAAGGAAAATTGAAACACATGAATAATACATGCATTACTCAGTCAAGCATAATGCGATACTGTACATAGGAATGCAAATGAAAAAAGCAAAATTGAATTAAAATAAAAATGGAAGAAAATGCACAAGTAGGAAACAGAATAGGCGAAAGCTTTGGATGCAAACCGCTTTTTTTTTTTTTAAGGAAAATGCCAGTAGAAGCAATAGAAAACATGATTCGAAATCTAGAACAGCTGTTTAGCTGGCCACCTTTGTCTAAAATGTATGTTAGGAGTAGATTTAGAACGACCGACAGTGGAATTACATTAAGAAAAAAAGGGAAAACAAAGAAAAGATAAGTATGGAAGAGTAGGAGGGTGAGATAAACAAAAGGTGGGAGAAGAACTAGCAAAGCGTGGAAAATAAGAGCTGGAATTTGGAGATCTCGTCGCCAATGAATTCCATCGTGTCCGCTGGACTTTGCATTTTATTGTTATATTTACATCTTGTTCTATGTTAAATCTTACCAAAAGTGCATAGATGAAAGGAAGATATTTATCTATTCATGTACCGGAAATTCTTGGAATATTTTGCATATATAAATGGTGGAGAACCAACCTGTGATGTGGCAATACCATGTCCTAAATTCAGTAAGTCCATTGAAAGGTTCCGAAAATTCATGAATTTCCAATCTACTTGTAACATATATTTTACTCAAAGGCTGCCAGGTAAAAGTTTTAAATTTGGAATTGTTTTCTATTGCTTCTACTCGCCTTTTTTTTTCAAACAGGTATCATCCAAAGTCTTCACCTCTTCTCCTCACATGTGTAGTTGATTTCATTTTTATCGTATTTCAAGTGCAAGAAGTTCTAACGAGGAATAGGGCGCTATGACTCACTCACTCTCTTTCTCTCTCTCTCTCTCTCTTTCTCTCTCTCTCTCTCTCTCTCTCTCTCTCTCTCTCTCTCTCCCTCTCTCTCTCTATCTATCTCTCTGGTGTTTCACAATGTTTATTAACCCAAAGTTGGAGCCCTGATTTGTGCTACTACTACTATATCAGAATATACAAAGAAACCAGACTAGCTAAAAGGTGGATCCACACTGCTGAAAAAAAAAAACCGAACTCCCGAACCTGGCCCTCACTACCGGATGAAGTTTAAAGTAATACACAGTACACACGCACATCCGTCCGTCCATCCATCAATCCATCCCATCCATCCATCCATCAATCCATCCATACATGCATACATACATACATGTGTGTGCGCGTGCGCGCGCACGTGTGAATGTGTGTGTGTGTGTGTATGAATGCATGTATATATCAATCTCCATATTATTGCTTGGATCTTATATCTATTAACACTCTGTTGAATATATATTTTCTGTTTATCTGTGCGACATGTAGAAACTTGAACATCAATTGAGATTTTACTGATATGGGAAAGATATAAGAACTTTACATTATATATATATATTATACACACACATATATATGTATGTATGTTTGTATGTGTATATATATATATATATATATATATATACATATATATATATATATATATATATATATATATATATATATATAAACACACACACACACATATATATGTATATATATATATATATATATATATATATATATATATAAACACACACACACACATATATATGTATATATATATATATATATATATATATATATATATATATATATATATATATATATATATACAGACATACATGTGTGTGTGTCTATGTATGTGCTTTTGTGTCGATTTGGTCGACTAAAACCCTGCATGGCGGTAGCCCACCACAGCCGCTGCCAAATGATTGAAGCAAGTAAAAGATAAATAATTGAAGAATGAAACTTGCGCTATTTGTGCGACATGTTTTTCATTTGTGTATGAGCCTACTGCTACGATTTTTATTTATTCCCTGTTCATTCAAACTGTAATACCTTATTTCATTGTTTACACATATTCGAGCCCACTGAACATTGAAATAGTATTACTCCTGTTAACATGTATCAGAGTATATGATATGAACTAATAACTGCGTTCGTCATTTTATTATCAACTGTCCTTTATACACAAGGGAGACACATGGTCACAAATGGTAGGTGTTATCATTTGTCACATGTATCACGCCTAAACAAATTTGTAATCTCTCCTAATTAATGCCAGAAGAAACGCTAGAAAAAAATTATATCCTCTCAATTTTAACGAACCAATTATATGATCTATATTTTGCATCTTCTTTTGGACTCCTTCAATATATGTGAATGCACCTGTTAATTTAGATGCCGCATTTCCAGAAGCAATATTCTGTGTAGAAAGACTGTATGGAATGTAAAACGAAACTCTTTAAAATTCAATACAAATTGCATGTAACGCAGAAGACAATGTTTCGAAGGATATGTGGTGGGCAGAGAACATACATTGAAATGTATTCACTTGGTTCCTAGAATTACTTGGGTGGTAGACCGAATGACATATAGGTTTAAGATCATGACATCGAATAATTGCTAATTTTGTGACTGTCCACACTTTGACAAGCATTCCCCAGGTTTACAGTTTGAGTACGCCTTTCTGTTACTTCCCACCTACAAGAGAGTTCAGGCAACAGGTCGTGGAATCAACCAAACATGTGCATTTCTATGAAGTGTATTAATTATCGAATGGTATATTTATTTAAAGCTTTCACATTTAATTAATTTCCAAAAAGTTATTAAGATAATACATTACACATTACTTCTAAAGGAAACCTCTAATTATGACTTCCAAGCTGAGCATATTGTTTACATTATTAACAATATGTCGAGAAGTATATCATAATAATTTCGTTTTCTTTTATGGAGAAGTTCGTCTTAAATGACAGATAATTTTCTGGAAAGTATTGCTAGGATTGATGAAATTGATGGAGTTGGATTAATTCAGATTCTGTTATGTTATGTAATTTACTCAACATTATCTAACCTTCCTCTAATGACATCATGCACGTGTAAATGTCGAATAAGAAAGAATTAAAGGTAGATTTTCCTTGGTGGGATTCGAACTCATAATATAAAGAACATAAGAAAATGAATCTTGATTTACGTTGTAACGAATGTGATAAAACTTGGCACATTTTTTTGTAAAATATTAATAGCAATATTTGTAGACCGGATTTGCTTTTACTTCTGATGATTGTACATCAGATTTAATAGCAAATATAACTGTAATTTATACAAATTCAAATCTGACACACCTTAAATATGTTGCGAATAATTTTTTGCATTGCCCATTTTTTCAACAACTAATTTATGTTTTCAAACGTGGACAAAGTCTGTGAACTTCATAAGTAAATTCAACGCAGCATAACTTTGGATTTCTGTTAGAAAGAAGTATAAATTTTCTTCTATTTTACCAAATTGTGGCTTTAACATGTATGATTCATTTTGTCTCATGTATATACGAGCTGCGTAAATAACTATTATATAATTCGTGATATGCTGTCACTTACAGATGAATTTTTTCACGCATACCATGAAATTTTATTATATAAATGCTATGGATATGTTTCTGTATATTTTACAACGCATACGAATAAAAAATTATTCCTTTACTTCAGTCAATGCGAAATGTTTTGAACAAAATATATCAGATCCACAGCAAAGGAAAAACAAAATCAATGTTGGTATTATTAATGAAATGATATATCGTAAAATAAATCATATGGAAAAATAATGTAAGTGTACATATTGGGAATGATTAATTTAAATTGCTAAATGAGAACACCCATGACGAAAACATGCTTATTATATTATTATAAAACATTAAAAACCAATCCGATTAAAAGTCTGGGTAATTGCATAGTATAAATATATGAATAGTGATATCAAAGCCACTGTACTTATTGACAAATGAATGTAAAACAGATAACAAAAACATGTTTTGTAATCATAGCTTCATTCCTATAGAAACACAAGAATTTCATAAAGAAAAACACAGAAATTAAGTCATATATATTTAGTTCAAATGTGATATCGCTTGCTGCATGATAAAGGATCAGGAATAATCCGTAACTAATATAATGTGCGACAACAGTGTTTACCACCATTTAGTGGTAATTTGTGATAAGAAATAACATATATGACTATACACCCATGATTTTTTCATCGTTCGATGATGCAGTCGTCAAAATTGTCTGATAGCTATGATTGGATTCTCTCTCGTGTGTGGCATAGTGCAGAGTCCTGTTGTCAGATATAGGATCCTGCAGCAGCCATTCTCTTGACCCAGGGCAACACTACCTGATATAGGCCTCCGTTTTGGGGCCGTGTGGGAAGAGGAATATAGGCATAACGTCACCAGCACTTGTACTTTAATTGTTGGAGTCGTTTCAATGCGACCATGCTGGAGTAACGCCTTTAGTCGAACAAATTGTCGCCAGGGCTTATTCCTCGTTAGCCTAGTACTTATTCCATTAGTCTCTTTTCTTTGCCGAACCTGTAGATTACGGCAACGTAAGCACACTAACGTCGGCTGTCAAGCGATGGAATGGAGACAAACATAGATACACAAACATATACACACACGCATAGCTATCTATCTATCTATCTATCTATCTATCTATCTATCTATCTATCTATCTATCTATCTATCTATCTATATACATACACACACACATACACACACACACACACACATACACACACACACACACACACACATATATATACATATATATGCATACATCCAAAAAACGAAGAACAAACACAAAAATCTACAACGCGATTACGTACTACATGTAAAGTATTAGTGGACGATCAGGGAAGGGAAGGAAGGTGGTTTAACGTTTCGAGATAAGCTCTTCTTAAGAAACAGAGTAGAGTCCAATAGAAATGAAGACGGGGGAAAAATATATATCTTTTGTCTTTAGCAGTTTTCATTTCTTAGAATGCGTCCATGCTCGGCCATCGTTTTTAGAATGTTTAGTTGAACAAATCGACCCCACCACTTTAATTTAAGCTTGGTAATTATTCTATCGGACACATTTGCCAGCCGGCTACGTTACGAGATGTAAAGAAACCAGCACCGGTTGCCAAGTGGTGTAGTGAGAGAACACATATTAAAAATACATGCATGCATGGATGTACATGCGTATGTATGTACATGCGTGTGTATGTATGTGTGCTTGTGTGTGTGTACTTAAAACGTGACTGTGTGTCTATATGCTTAAAGACGTGAGTGTGTGTGTGTGTGTGTGTGTGTGTGTACTTAAAGACAACGTATCATCGGCGAACATATTATTGAACGTTGTCAAAGAGTGCTAAAGCCTGCAGTGTAGAAATAGGAAACAGAAAACAGTTTGAAACGCACATAGCAACACATGATAAAATCAATCTTGTGTTTGTAGTAAATTCTTCTATATTTACTCAGTATGTAATAAGCTGGAATATTACTAAGTAGAGGATTAGCTTAGCCACTTTATCCAAGGGAAGTGGATGATGATAATATACCTGGAGCTCTAAACACAACAGTAACATTCGGAAGAAATATATGCATACACCCACAAACATAAACAAACACACAGACTCAGTCAGTCGCCATGATTGACCGCTAGCTCCACTATTTTTTTAAAAATTCTCTCTCTTTATTTCCTGGTGTTCCTTTCTGTTGCAGAGCGTAATCCTACAACTTATTCTGTCGGTCTCTCTTGCCGATCCGCTAGGGAACGGGACGTAAACACACTAGCATCGGTTGTCAAGTGATGTTGGGGACAAACACAGACACACAAGCATATACATATATACAAGGTGTCCAGAAAGTCTGGGTACATGAGTATTAACACATACTTTAAGAAAGTATTATCTCTTATATTTAATGGTTTATGTTACGAATTTATTTTACGGCATGTACCCAGACCTTGTGGACACCCTGTATATATATATATATATATATATATACACGACGGGCTTCTTTCAGTTTCCGTCTACCAAATCAACTCAAAAGGATTTGGTCGAGCCGAGTCTATAGTAGAAGACACTCGCCCAAGTTGCCACGCAGTGGGATTGAGCCCGGAACAATGTGGTTGGTAAGCAAGCTACTTACCACACAGCCACTCCTGCACTGCTTGGTAAATTGAAGTGATATTTGCAAAATCTAACTCTCCAACGCGATACAGGAGCAGAATATTTCTGAGTAATGTCGGAATTTATTTAATACCAACTTATAGGATGATATAACTACGTTCGTAATATTTGTCAATTTTATCTCCAAATACAAAATGCCGAAATTAGCCTCTAAGTCCATGTTATATAAGGATGGTTTTCGAGTGGAATTATTATTAATGTCCAAATACATTAATGTGTTATTTGATAATCAAGATAGACGTAATGCTTATGCAACATCCACTCGTTATTTGGATCGATCATACTTCACCGCAGTGTTACCGGCAATACACTCAGTAAATAGAAAAGATGAGCAGGTGTTGGTTTCTATGTTTAAAAGTCTCAAGCGGCTTCGTCAGTGCTTTTCTAATACTTTGCACTGTTTGACGTATCACCATAAGACGCACAAGATTTCCCACTATCATTCATGAATATTTTAATATGTTTTGCCTCCAACGCATTATAGCAATTTTCAGCTTTCTCCCACACTGTCACTGTGTTTCTGTCATTTTCTTTCCCTACCTTCTCGATTCTTTCATGCTTTGTGACTACTTCCTTTCGTAGTGTTCCTTTCTCTTAACGGTCCCTTCTGATATCGCTTTCTCTTTCACCATATTCGGCCATTGAAATCCTGTCATGTATAACCTGACATCCTGCCATAAAATATTGTATCTTCTCAGAATAATGATAGAATTTTAAGTTACAACTTTACTTGCAGCAGCACCTAAATTTCAGCATAGTTTGATTTGTGTTACTTAAGCTGTAAAGAAATTAATACACATACACACATACACACACACACACACATACAAACACACACACACGCACACGCACACACACACGCACACACACACACACACACACATACATACATACATATATATATATATATATATATATATATATATATATATATATATATATATATATATATATATATATATATATATATATATATATATATATATATATATATATATATATATATATATACGTTTATATATGTATGTATATATATTAAAATCAAACTAAAGCATTCTTGATGAAATGAAATTTTCGAAACTTGTTGGCACACAACTTTTCACACGTAGTAACAGTGGAAAATTGTGTGCTATGATATATTTCCGATTAGATGTACTTCACAATTGAGCAGAACTATAGCAACTAGCATTCATTTATACGGCATTTTTACATAGCACAAAAATGTTATCAAATTTACGTTACTGCAGTAAGGTTTTGACGCATTTACATTTTGGTCCTATCATCTTTCTCTGAACTGTTACACTCTGCATTACCTCGAAAACTTGTTTCGAACGGCAGCTAATATTTTTGTTAATAAAAATCCACATATCGAAAATATTTTAGAAGAGATTTTAAATAAAGAATGTTTCTTATATAGAAACATTCTTGAATTTTCATTCAACTTTTGCTGTGATATATTTCAGCTGTATTTAACTATGCGTCTTTCTTTACGCTTGAATTTTCTTTCTTTCTCTTCCTGTTACAAATAAATATCAGTTTGACTTTCAGTTTGTGTAGAAAAGGAAAAATCAACGCAGAAATGATATATAATTTCATTATTTGTCGTCTATAAAACGGTTCTCAACTTTCCAATTACTTAATTTGTGATATTCACACAGTAAAGTTTTATGATACTAAAGTGTGGGAGTTATATATTTACAGCGTCATATTTGTTTGAAAGGCGGCAGATTCTAACGAGGATATTAATGCTTTCCACCGGTTTACTTCTATAGTTTTGAATAATATACTCGTCTGAGTGATGAAAATGAAAACTTCTTAGTGAAGTAATAAACAACAGCATTACTTGGTAATATCAGATTCGACATAAAACTAGTCCAATAAAGATCGGGATTTAACTCATTATGTAAAATAGTCAGGAATGTTTCCTTCCTATTTCGCAACAAGGCATAGGAACTAATGTTAGAAAAACATAATTATCAAATATTGAGTGAATTTTCAAATACAGTAAACTCATGCAGAACTTACGTTATGTGTTGGTATATAAAAGTAAAAAAAATGGGCATATATGAAATTCAACTGGTATGTATAAGGATGGAATTTCGAATGTGTTACTATATACTTTCAGTTTTGAAAACCTATCTCCAGTCTCATTACAAGGCCGTTTTCATGTCTATAGATTGGAAGTATGATAGCACGAATAAGCATTATATACACATACACAAACAAACACACACTCATATATATGTATATATATATATATATATATATATATATATATATATATGGGTGTGTGTGTGTGTGTGTGTGTGTGTGTGTGTGTATGTGTGTGTGTGTGTGTGCGTGCGTGTCTGTGTACGTATATATATATATATATATATATATATATATATATATATATATATATATATATATATATATATATATATATATATTATATATATATATATAATAATGTGTATATGAATTTATTCAAATACTTTGACAAATATATTTAATAGTTGAAATCAGCTACGTTTCGTGTCTTTGGTGTTGTGAATCTTTCGTACATAACATTGCTGTTTGGATCGACATAACTGTTATATCGTCAAACATTGCATGTACATATATTTGAGTGTGTGTGTGTTCCTGTGTGAGTAGGTGTGTACAGGGTGTCCACAAGGTCTAGGTACATTGGGATTAACATATAATTTAAGGAATTATTATTTCTTATATTTAATTGTTTATATTATGATTTTATTTACTCCATGTACCCAGACATTGTGGGCTCCCTGTATGTGTGTGTTCCTGTGTGAGAGTGTGTGTGTATTTGTGTATGTGTGTGTGTGTGTGTGTGTTTGTGTGTGTGTGTGTGTGTGTGTGTCTGTGTGTGTGTGTGTGTGTGTATGTCAGTGTGTTTGTGTGTATGTCAGTGTGTTTGTACCCCTAGCATTGCTTGGCAGCTGATGCTATTGTGTTTACGTCCCCGTTAACTAGCGGTTTGGCAGAAGGGACCGATAGGGTAAGTACTAGGCTTACACAGAATAAGTCCCGGGGTCGAGTTGCTCGACTAAAGGAGGTGCACCAGCATGGCCGCAGTCGAATGACTGAAACAAATAAAAGAGTAAAAAGTGTAGGAATTAAAATCAATAATTATATCGATTAACATTAATTGCTTCGTTACAATTAACTATTAGAGCAACACAATTATAAAGACACTGGAAATTATTTTTTCTATATGACAATTTTGAGACAGTGGTAAAAAAATAATTTAATATACTCAGATTCATCTTTTGTGTTTTATGATCGAAATACACATTGAAAGCATAGGTATAATCCTGTATTTATGTAATTGTGTTTGCATTTATGTAAACGATTACTTGTGAGGTTTATTGCTTTTACATCCGCATAAATCTCAAATGAGAATAAGTACCAAATTTATATTTGTTCAGTTGTAGTTCAGCGAGATAAGAAAGATTGGTTTGTATATTTTTTGCATTATAAAGAACGTTGACTTTCTCAGCAAGCATACATGTGAATTAGTTTTAATATGTTGATGCAAAATCCCATTTAGGTCTGTTAGATAGGTCAACAAAACTTTGAAGTACTAACTGAAAAAGTTTAAATTAAAAGAATGCAAACGTGCATAATGCATATTTTAATTGAAACGACCGATATTGCGATCTTCAAAGCCCATATGAAAATACAAATTATTCTATTGATTAGAGCAGGAATGTATTACATTTTACATATACTCTCTATGCATTTTCATTTTTAACAAACGGAATTATAGATTTATGTATATTTTGTGTAGTTTTGCTAAGTCCAGACAGAGAAATCTTCCTATTAAAGTAAATTGAAAACAAACATTATTAAGCTGATTGACTACAGTCATTTTCCCAACAATAGAAGATACTAATATTTATAGATATTACAAGAAAGGTTAATAGGGGCATATTAAACTTGGTTCGGAATATTTATCTATCTGCCAATATATGTACGTACACACACACACACACACACACACACACACATATATATATATGTATGTATGCATGTATGTATGTATATGTATATAGACATACAAAGATTAAGATATATGTATTTTATGTATGTATAGATAATATAAACAATATATATGTGTATATTATCATACACATCGAAAGGAATATATATGTATATATGATGATAGATACATAGATGGATACATACATACCTATAGACACATACACGAAAGCACACATATAGGTTTATAGGTATAATCCTGTATGTATGAAAGTGTGTTTCCATTTATGTAAGCGAATACATATACTTATGATGTTTATTGATTTTACATCTGCATAATCTCAAATGAAAATAAGTATCAGTTTCATATTTGTTCAATTGTATTTCAGTGAGACATTAATTAATGGACACAAATTGATCGAAGGTTATTTTCTCCTATCGCATTCCCCCTTTATATATAAGGCATCGGTTAATATCATGGTGAATATATGATTTTTAAAATCTTTTTTTTTCCTTCTGGCTATGAAGTGAACTCTCTTTCCGATAGCAAAAAAAAAAGGTCTGATTTGCTTAAGGCATTCATATAAATAGAGAGAAATAAGGATAGCGGATGAAGTAGGAACGAGTGAAAATTATCAGAGAGAACAAACTACCACAGATTTTTTTCCTTTGTTTTTATTAACTTTCAATTACCAATGTCCAATTTTACCGATTTTATCTCCCATTTGGCAAACAGTATCCGTAACTGCCGTTAGTGTATAGAATTATTGACGTTTCCGGAAACTTATTCATTAGAATTCATTTTACTTTACGCCATATTTCAATTTGCTTTTAGTTAAGATAGTGAAAATTGTTTGGAATGTTTTAACATTGCTGATTTATTCCTAAACTTGCTGTAGTTATATATGAAGTGATGATTATGTTCTCGCCTTTCATAAAATATCAACTGGATAACGTTTTAGAAAGTAAAAATATAGCATTGTAAAGTAGCCATCATTTGATTCCACCGATATATATGTCAAAATTTATATTTATTTCAGATTCATGGCACATAAGCTAAGAAATGACGTAGAACACTGTAAGACAATATCCTTTTGTAGGTGGCCTGCGCTTTTAACCTTCATATGCAGCATAATGAGGCTATAATTTGGGTGAATAGATATTGGAGGAAATACCACACGTTAATGTAATAACGTTTATAAAAAAATATCTATTGGCATAAATAGATACTGTTTGAATATTGTAGTTGAATTGCGTATTTACATGTCAATGCATACTCTTCGAATGAAAAACCGGTATGATATGTCACAAACTGCGTGATCTCGGCATAGCTGGAAAACTTGGAGAGTGATTACATGACGTTCTGAATGATAGAAGTCAGGCAGTAGTGGCTAATGGAGCCACCTCTATAAAAACACAAATAGTGAGCGGTATTCCACAGGACACTGTCTTGGGACAACTGCGTTTTATGGTGGCCCGCTCAGATATGCCCTCAAGTGCCCAGATAGCCACACTTGCAAGCAACGCAGACGATACGAAAGTCTAACAGAAAATACATAACCTCAGCGATGTTGCACATCTGCAGCAGGACTTGGACTCAACGTACAGATGGGCGGAGGATACTAATGTGCAATTTAATGCTGAAAAATTCTAAGCCCTGCGTTACCAGCGTCCAAAACTGATATGAAACTTACAGGCTACATTGGTCCACAGGGAATTTCAATCAAGAGCCTAAATCAGTGAGGGACTTTGGTATTGACATGAGTGATGATACCTCTTTCCAAGTGCACATAACCAGGATGGCGGCAAAGTGCAGAAGATTGGCTGAAAGGAACCTGAGAACATTCAGAACCAGAGATAAGGAAACCATGGTAATCCTATGGACGACATTCGGCCTCAGCCGCCTGGATTACTGCTCCCAGCAGTGGTCGCCCACTGGTGTACAATTAACAGCGGACCTTGAAGCAATCCAAAGAAGATTCACAAAGAACATCGTCTCTTTGCAAATGCTCAGCTACTGGGAAAGCCTGAGACAGCTAAGATTCTACTCCCGGGAGAGAAGGCGAGAGAGGTATGCAGTAATATACATCTGGAAGATCCTGGAAAGAATTGTGACAAATGTTGGCGTTGAAAGCTGCATCAATCCCAAAATGGGACGACACTGCATAGTGCCAAATATCCCAGCAAAGCCATCGCGCTTCAGGATCAGGTACTGCAATAGCCTTTTAATACTCTCCCAAAGAGGCTAAGGAACCTGCACAAAGTCGATGTAGGCGTTTTTAAATCAAAGCTGTTCCTCCTCCAGTTGAGAGTCCGAGATGAACCTACATCACGTGAAGAGGGGCAGATGAGGGTACCTACATCAAACACCATTCTTCCCCAAGCGCCACATATTGGAGGAAGATCTCAGCAATAACAGTGTAGCAAAACGGCGGTGCGTCAGCATGGCCGCAGCTAAAAATACAGAAAAAAAATATATATAAATATACAAATATGTACATATACAAATATATATACATATACACACACACACACACATATATATATATATATATATATATATATATATATATATATATATATATATATATATATATATATATATATATATACATATATATATGCACGCATATATATACATATATACATATATATATATATATATATATATATATATATATATATATATATATATATATATATATATATAATATATATATATATATATATATATATATATATATATATATATATATATATATATATATATATATATATATATATATATATATATATATATATATATAAATATATATATATACTTACATACATACATACATACATATATATATATATATATATATATATATATATATATATATATATATATATATATATATATATATATATATATATATATATATATTCACATATACATATATATATATACATATACTCACGGTGGTGCACCAGCATGACCGCACCCACTTGGCTGAAACACATAAATAAATAAATAAATATATATTTATACATATAAAAGAAACGATGCAATGATGCATCGCCTTTTTGAAAGAAATCTCGTATTTGTATGTGGTGTTACTATTTTCCCCCAACGGAGGTGTCATTACTGTAATGCGCCCTCATGCATTGACTACGTTAATGGACCCCTGAAATGGCCATTGGGACTGTAAATATGGTGTTTTTGCTTGGACATCGGCTTTTCTTAAAAGGTTTCTATTTACCTTAGAATGTAACTTTTAATGTAAAAAATTCTTAATCGATGATCCTTTATCTATACCTTATGCATTTATAATATTTCTTAAATATACGCATTTTTATATCTATGTATTTATATTTTATATATTTATTATTTTAGTTTAGGTTTTATAATGTAAAACATTTGTTTTAGACGCTGAATTATTAATTTATTAATTACATAATTTTTTTATACGCGATATACTGTACTCACTTTTTTCTATACGCCGTCTAAATGAAGTATTGTTTCATCTACTGTGATTTTGTGCATCCGTATTCTGTGTATAAGAAAAAGTATTATGTTTCTTCATATGTGATTAAATGCTCGAGATGTGATATATTAGTTGGATGACCTTAAATTTGTTGTTTGTCTACATCCAAAGTTTGTTATACTCGTCTCATTTACTTGAGCACTTCTCTTGCAGTCTTATAAACCCTCTGGTTCCTAATATAAGAAACAATCACCATTATATATATATATATATATATATATATATATATATATATATATATATATATATATATATATATATATATATATATATATATATGTATGTATGTATATATTCAACTATGTATGTATGAGTGTGTGAATGTGTATATATATAACTATTTATGTACATACTATACATTGAATATATAATTACTTTACTTTGTGTATATCGTAACACAGACAGACCATCAAAATATACTCTGTTCGGCAAAATTTAATTCTGTGAGATTCAATATAATAGAACATTTTTAACATAATAGGAGAATACGTATTAAATTAGTCTGGAAATGGGTGAGATTGAACTTCCACAAGGAATCATGTGCTTGTATATATGTTTGTGCTAAAACTAATATATGCACTTTGACTAAGAATTTTTTCGTTCCCTTTACCACTTACGTATAACGTAATGACCATGTCATTGAAATACGACGCTTTGCTTCCGAAATCACTTATGTGATTGTTGTTTTACAGTTATATGAGCCGTCACGTGTAATTACATATATGTAACTGTGTCATTCGCATCCTTAGGGAAGGATAATATTCTATCATTGGAAATATATTCGATTTTTATATAGATTTTCAGTAATGTAACACAAAATTAACTAATCATAATTAACGTTATATTTCATATTAGGTTTTTTCAACGATGTTGATTTGGCATAAACTTTACTCTTCCAGACGTAAAGAGCCGTAACAGAATGTTAATGTTTATGACCGAAAGTAATCCACCACTTATGTAAACTGTATTTGTAACGCTAGTAAATATAGTTCATGTAAGTAATGTTTACATATATATGTTATTAAATAGATACAAATTGCAAATTTAGAGATACATATTCTTTTATTGAGCAATAAAACTTCATCTTTGTGTAGTTGCTGTCTTTGATCAAACTATCAAAATTTTCGAAATATATTCATTATTCACGAATTCCACCTTAACATTTCTAATATGATTGAATGGCAGCATGACCCATATTTCACAGAGAAGATTAAAATGAAACTTTTTGTATTGGTGGTGCCCGATATTAAGATCTAAAAATGGCAATTTAGCCATCCAGTATTGTACGAAATCTTCGTGCATATTAACACACTTAAGATGTGAGACAGCATTAAGCAGTTATATTATATGTCTATACTAGATGTGTCATCGTTTCAACGTGGCATAAAATGTCTCACTGATCGAAAGTCAAGAACACTAAGTATCAATTGTATATATCTGTGAATATATATATTAGAAAACCTAAACGATTATTATAATCACATGATAGTAAGCTAACACGTTTAATGATCCTTAATGTTTCAAAGTCATGAATATTAATTTTAACAAGAACTGGACATTTCGTAAAACGATTTTATGACATCAACGTTTTCGTTCATGAGAATATTGATTATAAATAGTCAAAATGATATGCTATTATGAAACTTATTCTGAATGTGATTTAGTGCAGGTATAAAACAAAGATCGAAAAGTTTACTTCAAGGCTTAAAGATTTTAAATGTATTTTTTTTTAGATATAATGCATTTCCAAAACAGATAACGAGATTATTTACGGCCAATCGCATTTTCCTGTCTAGGCATTCGGAAGAAACAGAGATAATAATGTGACAACACAAGAAGTAAAATTATTTTCACATTTCTAAATCGACAAGGAAACGAAAACAGAAGCGGCATAAAATTTTGGTTTTAGAAATTAGAAGTATGACTAGAACCAAAATACCAAAGTGAAATATAATTGTAAATTCAATATCAACTCGTTATGATGTAACTCATCAACTTTCAACTGACGCTTAAATGAATGGGTTTGACAGGCAATTTCGCAGAAATGTCTCAAAGGTAATCGAAATCACTACACAATCACAGTGAGATGTTGAGTGAAAAACAAAGCGGGAAACGAAATAGTCCCTCTGTCAGGTACTGAGAATTATATCTCAATAATTTGCTAAAAGTTGTCGTACACCAACATATTTGCAGATCACAAGTTTAGGAGACAACTGTTGAAAGTATGACTGAAGTTTATCAAACAATTTTTTGGAGTTAGGGTTAATAGTAAAATATGACTGTTAATAGTAAAATATGACTGTTATATACATCTGTAGTAACTTACACGTATCGTGATTTTCAAACGTTAAGCAGTTTCGTATATGAATTATGTCTATCCAACTTCTTTACTTGTTTTACAGTATATTTTTATGGAAAATGAAATGATCTGCTATACAGTTTGAGGCATTTCAAGAACTGTAGTACAACAATGGAATAAATATATTTTTTTAAATACAAGTGTTCAGGAAATCAATACATAGGTCACACAAACATTACATTTCCTTATAAAAAAAAGATTGATATCCGTTCTGTGAATGTATCAGACAATTTCAGCCATTATATTCGCACAATAAAGTTGTTAATGGGTTGTCATTTAACACGACAAATAAAACACGCATATGTATGATGTATACACACACACACACACACACACACACACACACACACACATATATATATATATATATATATATATATATATATATATATATATATATATATATATATATATATTTTTTTATACTTATATATATATTTTTATACTTATATACATACATATACACACATATACAAATGTATATAAATCTTGTATTGGATTTAAAAAAAAGATGTGTTATTTTGGTTTTGATTTAATGAATTAAGAAAAGTCTCATGATTGCAAATAGTTTTTCCGTTAGATTCCATCGTTTTTGAACGCACGAATTAATTTGATTAGCGATTTGTTTGTCGCTCTAAATAATTTAATTGCTTCACTATTTTTTAATGTTTGTATCTTCTGTCCATTTTAATAATGCAATTGTTTGCTCTATTATTCTTGATTAATCATAAATCATTTTTAAAGAATGATTTATCTTTGCAAAATATATTCAAGCTGATATTGGTTGCTATTATTATTACTCCCATAAGGCTGATAACTCAGACGAACTCTGAGTAATTTCTAGTCTTTTCGTCCTGCCCGACTCTACCACACGTTATGTTGAAGGAATAAAATGGCAAATGAATATAAATTTACTTTGCAAACCAATATATTTTCATAAAGATAGATGTGATGTGGTCTGATAAATGCAATCACGAGTGGGATTATTCAAATTTCTACAGTAATTGTGAGCATTTCTGGTACACCGTACATTACTGTAAAGTAGTAAAAATTTGAAATTGTTATTTGCTGATATTTATATCCGATTTTATATCAAGATCTCATGGAATCTGTTCCGTTCATTTTCGAAAATAACTCACATATAAAGTATTATTAAGAATATTTACAATCACTGTGTTCTATTATTTCTGTCCTTGATTTCTTCAATTTCTTATTATTATTCATTGCACAATAAGCATTCTTTTCTCCTCTAATACATATGTAAATACTTTAATTCTCTTCAGTATTTTCATTTAGAAATAAAAATATACTAAAGCAGATATCAGTTAATGATAAAATCACTTACTTGAGAAAAATCTTAAGAAAAGAATGATTTAACATTCATAAAAAAATATATTATAATAAAGAGTATAAATATTATAATAAATATCCGAGAACATACTTTATACTGTATTATATATTTATGTGAAATTTCGGTTAAGCTTATTATACGAGAAAAATGTGCGCTATTAGACAAATGTAGGTGCAGCAGTGATATTGTGGTAAGAAGCTTGCTTCCCAACTGCATGATTCTGGGTTCAATCCCGCTACATGGTACCTTGGGCAAGTGACTTCTACTAAAGCCTCGGGCCGGCTAAGGACTCATGAATGGATTTGGTAGACGAAAACTGTAAGAAGCCAGTCATATATATATATATATATATATATATATATATATATATATATATATATATATATATATACATGTATATGCACAGTATATGTACAACAAACAATAATATATAAGAAGAACATC
The DNA here is from genome assembly GCF_046866305.1 of Octopus bimaculoides. Taxonomy (NCBI): domain Eukaryota; kingdom Metazoa; phylum Mollusca; class Cephalopoda; order Octopoda; family Octopodidae; genus Octopus; species Octopus bimaculoides. Next base: position 117,712,649 of record NC_142930.1, on the reverse strand, counting down.
ATTTTTTTAAATTTTAGATGAGGGTGACATTATACCTCCATTTTCTTTCAGAGTCGTCAGGGAGGCCTACATCAAGTGCTTGGAGGAGACAGTGCTGCTCTGGACCAAGAAGGTGGTTGTTGGAAGACCATGTATATTCTGCACCTTGCCTCACAAGCAGGAAAACCCAGTCATGGCTTACAAGACAATTTGTGCGACCACATCAACCCTAACATCTGGCCACCTAACTCCCCAGACTGCGACCCACTTGATAAGTCGTCTGGAGGACGAAGTTGAAGACAATGATAATTTTACTGAACAAATTTACTCTTTAGTATTTCAATACATTTCCATGTAATTTTGGTAAATATATCTGTTAAAATGAGATGTCAGTGTTATTTTCATCTTTGTGTAATTTAGAGGAAAGTATATTCACTGCACTCTGTATATGCTTCCTAAGTGATCGGTTATATTAGATGGTACTGTTGACAAACATCGTTCCCCATTTAAACATCATAATTCGTAATTTATGCCAAAGAAACATAGATTTATCAAAGAACCTATTCAAATATAGAACAACTGCACATTGTAACACTGTAGACAACGAAGTCTCAATGCTCTATTTTCTATTAACACATTCTTGAAAGTATCTGTAGATATTAATATGAAATTTATTTCTTTATAACATATTTTGCATTTATGTGTGAGAGATTTTTTGGTACTTTTCTATATAATCAACATTTATCCATGTAAATTGATCACTTTAATTAAATAGAATATGTTGTAAAGCAGCGATATTATTAGTTGAATAAATGTAAATAAATATGACGAAAATAATTACACTGAAAACACAAAACTGAAATGAACAAGGTAATCATCATACGAGTTATGCAGCTAAGTACTTTATGAAACTGTGTTGCGGCCTCCATACATATACATGTATGTATTCTATCAATTTTTGTTCTGAGAGTTCATGAAAGGAATTCTTATCAACACACACATACATTCACACACAAACACACACCCACACACACACACACTCACACCCACACCCACACACACACACACACACACATATATATATATATATATATATATATATATATATATATATATATATATATATATATATATATATATATATATATATATATATATATATATATATATATATATATATATATATATATATATATATATATATAAATTATTAGAGTCAGGAGTTGACTGCTATTTTTTCAGCGTGGTGGTATCTCTTGATACCATGTATTATAATTTTAAATAATTATTACCTTTGATGGTTTTTATTCCCATGCTGACCACTTGATAAGATCAATATTTTAAATATCGATCTTATCCTTATTTATATAAATATATATATATATATATATATATATATATATATATATATATATATATATATATATATATATACTTATTTATATAAAAATATATATATATATATATATATATATATATATATATATATATATATATAAGCAATGTTAATTCTCAAAATTTTTATTCCCATGCTTACCACTTGATAAGATCAATATTTTAAATATCGATCTTATACTTATTTATATATATATATATATATATATATATATATATATATATATATATATATATATATATATATATATATATATATATACTTATTTATATAAATATATATATATATATATACATATAAATATATATATATATATATATATATATATATATATATATATATATATATATATATATATATATATATATATATATATATATATATATATATATATACAAATAATATGTGAGTGTATGCATATATAAGTACATGTATGTAAATACCTACACCTACATGTATATATAGACGCATATCTGGGTACAGGACGTTACAAACAAACGTGGACTAAATGAGAAACAGAACATAAACAGAGCACAGAAAACACACAGGCCACATAGCGAACATTTCCTTCATCAGCTGCCACCATTCTAAAACTGAGGGTTTCGAAGAGTTAGGGCAGTGACGCATTGTTAGAATAGCTCTTCCCGCGGAAACAAATTAAATTTGTCACGCGGAGGAATGTAGTGGCGAACAGAAAACAAAACAGGAAAACGAAACAGTGAAGATAAACAAGAAGGGCTGTAGGTCAGACGTGAAAATATATATATATATGTATACTGAACATGTATACACATATACATGTATATATATATATAAATAGATAAGGAAATAGATATGGATACTTAGATTGATATATATATATATATATATATATATATATATATATATATATATATATATATATATATATATATATATATATATATATATATATATATATATATATATATATATATATATATATATATATATACATATATATATATATATATATATATATATATACATATACTTGCATATATGTCAGTATAATATGCATTCTGGAATATATATATATATATATATATATATATATATATATATATATATATATATATATATATATATATATATATATATATATATATATAAGTTTATGTATATATTAATATTATCTCAGTTATTAAAACTTTCGATAATTTAGATAGGTTAATAGTTACCAGAGGTAGCAAAAATGCACTAAAAAACAAGATATCCTAGCCGTTTTACAGGTTGATATACCGAGTTAAAGTGATACATTTTGAGAAGATATGGATGATAATAAATGGAGCAAAACGCATGTCAATGAAAGTTCCTTTAATTCCTTCATATATGTTTCGAAATAAATGTGAAAGTACTAAGAGTAAGAGCTGTTGGGATTCCTAATTTATTTCTCTTCAGGGAGTTCATAATGTAGGAATTAAAGGAACTTTCATTGACATGCGTTTTGCTCCATGTATTATCATCCATGTATTATATATATATATATATATGTGTGTGTGTGTGTGTGTGTGTGTGTGTGTGTGTGTGTGTGTATGTGTGTGTGTGTGTGTGTTTGTGTGTGTGTGTGTGTGTGTGTGTACACACATATATATTATACATGCATATCAACGCGTATATATTATTATAGAGTGTATATTTGTGTGTTTTCATATCACAATATCATTGGAACAGGTTTTACTGCAAATAAGTTTGCCTTCTTGAATGTAAGTCTTATTTGAAAATCTAAGTAACGCGAAATGTAACAAAGACGTTGTTAGTAATAAAAGTTAGAATTAGAAATAAAGCAGAGTAAGTTAGAAGGAGAGACCAATGAAAAAAATGTCTGTAGTTGTTTTAGAATGAAGTTTATGAGGATTAATGGTAATCCATTGAAACAAGATTAAAGCAATACTGGAGAAAAACACCGAAAACTTCAAACATTAATGCCATAACATTAGTATGACTACTACTACTACTACTACTACTACTACTACTACTACTACTACTACTACTACTACCACCACTAAAACCACCACCACTAATACCACCACTACTACTGCTGCAACTACTATTACTACTACTACTACTACTACTACTACTACTTCTACTACTACTACTACTACTACTACTACTACTACTACTACTACTATGACTACTACTACTGCTGCTACTGCTGCTGCTGCCACCTTTTCAGCTGCGCCTGTTGCTGCCCCTACTGTTGTTGTTGCTGTTGTTCGTTGTTCTTCCTCCAACCGCAAATAATGATGATTATTGAAAATTATACTACTAATAGTACTACTAATAATAATGAAAATAGAGGTGACTCGAATGTGGAGCCTAAAAGTGGAAACAACTGCTATTATAGTAAGAGCATTATAGTTATGATAAAAACAAAACATTCAGACAATTACATAGCAAGAAGAGCCAGGACTTACAAGTATATATACATATAGCATATAGAAAAGAGCACAACCAGGCACCGTACATCCTGCGTAAAATCCTTTTTCTTTTTCAGTAAAGATAAGAGCGCCACAAGATGCGCTCGGTACTGTGATGAAAGCACATGATAAAATTAAGGCTACTGAATAATAATAATAATAATAATAATAATAATAATAATAATAATAATAATAATAATAATAATAATAATAATAATAATAATAATAATAATAATAGTAATAATAATAATAATAATAATAATAATAATAATAATAATAATAATAATAGTAATAATAATAATAATAATAATAATAATAATAATAATAATAATAATAATAGTAATAATAATAATAATAATAATAATAATAATAATAATAATAATAATAATAATAATAATAATAATAATAATAATAATAATAATAATAATAATATATTTAATAAAAATAATAATTTGAAAAGTTTGCCACAAAACCAGCTCGGTGGAAAGGGTTAAGTCAATTACATCGTCCTCAGCGCGTAACTGGTACACATTTAATCGATCCTGAAAGGAAGAAAGCCAAAGACTACCTAGGAGGGATTTGTACTGAGAACGAAGCGACAGGCGAAATACTTCTATGCATTTCGTGCAGCGTGCTAACAATTCTGCCAGCTCACCGTCTTGTACTGACATCTAACGAATGTGTCAGCACAAGACAGTACATACATTGAAAATATGTAAACACTAGGAAATTAGCAGTCCTTGTTACTGATAGGAACACCCACTTGAGCCAATCGTTCAGGCAAAAATATTACTATCTTTTGGGTTTTTCCA
>NC_142930.1:117703024-117705524 GCF_046866305.1 Octopus bimaculoides | reverse complement strand
ATTCACATGAGGAAAGAAAAGTAAGGTGAGATTTGAGAGACCGCCATGTGTCGTGTGAAATGCTGATTGATATAAGTGAGAATAATAAAATGCGATAAATCCCATTATGTTTCACTACCAAATCCAAGAATTATTCCGATTCGTGTGCCATTTGATTATCTCCTACTTAGTTTATTCGATTTAGTATCATCCTTTCTACATTATTAGCATCACACAACTGCGAGGTTACTTTTGAGAAATCGGAAGATATTTGTTTTCAGCTGTCATTCTCTGTGTTCTTATAACTCACAAACTACATGAGCGTCCCAAGATACTGACACATTACATTTTGCTTAAAAATTAAGTTTTATATATACTAAGTTTGCGTGTAAGAATTGCATGTACATGTGTATATATATTCATATATTCATCTCTTCTATATATTCATGTGAGTATGTAAAAATGTGTATATATATATATATATATATATATATATATATATATATATATATATATATATATAACAGATAGATAGATAGATAGATAGATAGACAGAGAGACAGAGAGACAGAGAGAGAAGGGATGTGTGAGAGAGATAACCATATGTGTGTGTGTGTGTGCGCGTGTGTTTGGGTGGGTGGGTGTGTGCGTCGATGTGTGTGTATTTATAAGTCATCCTCGATCAGAATGTCTAATATAAGTATACGAATGTTAGAAATATTCAATTTCAATGAAACGTATTGTATACTAATATTTCTAAGTCTCTCTAAAGGAAATTACGGCAAGTCTAAAAAATGGCAGTCCAAAAAATAGGACGAATGCTGCCGTTGATTGTATACTCTTTTTATGTGTGGAAGAGAAGAAACTGAGAGTTGACGGACCATTTTAAAGATACGTGACCACTCTTAAACTGCTTTGCACTTATCTCATCCTCTAGTGAAAAGTATAGCTCCACTGATTAATATGTGAACTGGAATTAACAAGTAATGATTTGGCAAACCAGATTCGTATAGTCGTGAATTCAATTGTTCCTCATGATTGAGACATGTATTTATATACTCCATAACAAAAATATGAAGAAAAATAATGTTATATGGTACAAAGCCTCAATGTAATTAAAATGTAAATTTATTTTGGTGTACACTTCATGGGCAGAAAAAACAAGCTACTATAATGGTAGGCCAATCCAAGCTTAGTTACTGCTCCTCAATAAAGGTGATATGAAGCAGGGGAAAACGTTGCTTAAAAATAGATGAGAGGTGAATAAAGTGTATTCTCTTTGGAGCTACAGGGATACATTGCAATATAAAAAAATAATATAAATGTAAGAAAAATGTTATAAAAATGTTATAAAATCTTTTTGGTATATAAACATTGTATTTTGAGAAATAACCGGTTTCGTGTTGTCTTTTCAAATTTCTCTACTTCATTGTGTCGTGTTCGTTCCAGTCTGAGAAAGAAGAGTTCTAGATAGGGGGAGGTAATTAGGGATTTCTTCCGGTATAGGGGAGATAATCGAAATCTAGGAGGTGGTAGAATTTGATTAATTTACCATGGTTTTGTTCTATATTTTTTCCCCCTTTTTTTTCCAGTGGGGTGATGAATTTCCTTATTTAAATGTGTTAGCAATGGTTAAGCTTGGGTTTGTATTTTTGAATGAAAAAGGTTTCCTTATTTAATCTAATCTGTGTTGGTGTTTTAATGGCACATTGATAAAAAGGAAAGATTATAAATTGTGGTAGCATTTGTTTTGCGCATTTTTCAATATGATCACTAAAAGGTATCATTCGGTATTCTGGGTGTGCAATCTGCTGGCGGTGCAGAGTGCATCTACGTCTGAGCGATAACCCTGTAGACCCTATGTAGTTCTCGTGGCATATATATATATATATATATATATATATATATATATATATATATATATATATATATATATATATATATATATATATTTACATATATATGATTAATAAATTCAAAAAGGGATAAAGATTTTTTACAAGAATTTTATCTAGAAGCCAGTGTGTAAAAATATTCATAAGGGAAATTTCTATTCCCAAGAATATAATTAATCGTTTATATTTATATAATTATTCGTTTAAATTTATATAAGTAATGCCTGTAGTAATGCCCCTTATATAAATATTTACACATATATATATATATATACTTATGTATAAGTATATTTATGATATACATAAGTATACATATGATATGCATGTATGCAAATACACAAGTGTATCTCAATTTAGTTAGGTATTTTTCTTTCACTGCGTGTTTATATAAAATTAAGTGACAATTGTTGCAGCAATTTGGAAATTTACATGATTAGACATGTGTGTATACGTTTAAATTTATGAAATTATAATATATACGACTGGGAGAGAATTATATGTCACAGGTGAAGAAAACAAAAATACATCTCACTTTCTTGTGTTACCCTCCATAACTACAAGTATTATTGCTAAATATTTGGATAATATCTAATTTTATGTTGAACTTTACAACGGTGTTTGTGTGA
>NC_142930.1:117683024-117700524 GCF_046866305.1 Octopus bimaculoides | reverse complement strand
AGTTTCCGTCTACCAAATCCACTCACAAGGCTTTGGTCGGCCTGAGGCTATGGTTGAAGACACTCGCCCAAGGTGCCAGGCAGGGGGACTGAACCCGGAACCATGCTGTTGTTAAAGAAGCCACTTACCACGCAGACACTCCTGCAAGCTTATATTTTAAAAGTACGGCATTAGGGAGAAAGATGGATAAAATGCGCGATATACATTTAGGGCTTTGATATAAATAATTCAATCTTGAATTAACCTAGAATTAAAATCCTGTAATTTGATTTTCAAAGAATTATGTAAAAATAAAAACTTGAATATTCAACACGCACACACACGCACGCACACGAATAAACACACACTAATACACACATGCATGTATATATATATATATATATATGTATTCAAAGCATAGGTATAAATGTAGGTGAAAGCATATGTGTCAGTTCATGCGTGTGGTTTCTGTATGTGTGTTACTCAAAATGTCATAGAATATATTTTATAAATGGCATGTTTTTTTTTTTCTGTAAAATGACTCCAAATATTTTATCTCAATATGATAATTTGTTCAGAATACGAGACTTGTATACATAAAATTTCGAATCACTACGACATATACAGATGAGAAAAAGATGAAAAAAGAACAACATCGACGAAGGCTCTTATCACAAGCAGTAAGAATGTTATACAGGGCTATTCGGCGAAAAGGAATGACAGGGATGAGCTGAAGCTTTAAAAGAGCCCCGTTTTATTGCAATATCACTCCACCAAAAAAGCATATCAATATTGAGGGTTAATTCTCTTCATATTATTGCATACGATACAGAATTGTATAATCATCGAAATTTAATATTTGATATTTGGAGAAATATATGCAAATATATCTAAATATATGATTAAATTAAATACGTATGCTTTTAAGAAAGAGTGATATTTTAAAGTATTTTAAGTAACGTTTGTGTATTACATTTTTGTGTCTTTCTATTTTATGATGAAAGAAAGCTGTGCGGAAAGGCACATTTTAACGCTAAGAAATATAATGATGTATATATTTAAGAAAATTGCATCTAATATATCCTTATGTTGCGAAAACTATGTGTCGAGTAAATTCGGTTTCTATTTCTGGCAAATGCAGCATATAATGAATATTTTGCTGAATTATAAGTTCTCGTGTTTACTATGCATAAGAACCCACATAAATTGTAAGAGCACTGTACGGAGGCTTACCGGTGACGAGTAATAAAACACAGTAAAAATATTATAGGCCTTATGTAACGATACACACGGTCATATATTCTTGCCTTGACATTACATAAGTTACAATTGTTTATACGTTTCTCTGCAGAATTCACGCAGACCGTGATTGTTTTCTTCTCTCAGGTTGGTTTATATAAAAGAAAAAACCATGTCAGGTCGATCTAATTCTATATCTCTGTACATACTTTCCGAAATCAATCAACACAGTACGTCTATGATGTTCGTGTTCTTTGCTGAATTGCTGAACTAAGAATCACTATGTTATAAGGTTTTTTGTTTTTTGTTCAAGTTTTTCACCAGCGGTGTTTACTGTTTATTGTTTTGAAATTAATATGCTTGAATAATATCTGTTCCGAACACCAATTTTTATGGTGTCTTAGATTTAGTTATACATCCACTCCACCCAAATAAAATCAACATTCACTTGAAAATATCTAGAATAACAATATCCGCATCCATATTTCGGTAAATTTTATATAAGTAACGTAATGTAAAACAGAACTGAATCCTATTACCTAGAGTCGTAGTAAGTTTTGAAATATATAATTATTTAAAATTCCAACACAGTTTATGACTAAGACTTTAAAGTAAAAGATAAGCATTAGAAAATGGTTAAAATATTGAATGATATAAGGATTTAAATTCATAACTTCCAAATAGTTCACGTGAAAAGTTCGTGCAAACACATCTTCAAGATCGTATAGGAAGCAATAGTTAAATGTAGCAATGGAATCTGTTCGGGGATATTAACTTGTTAGAGTTTTTATCGACATGCAGAGGGAAGTTATATTCAAACATGCTGTTGAATATATTATTTGTATAAGGTATAGGAAAACTCCGCCTTTGAATTGTTGTATATTGTAGGTGGAAGATGCTTGGCACTTGCAAATATTTTACAATTAATTATTCCGTAATTGAGTGCTTTCAGCGACATGGTCACTGTGCATAGCCATCTACCACAAGTCCTACATTATCTGCAAATCATACATGTAAAGCCTAATGGAAATTAATTATGTAAATAAAATATTTCCCTCGTATGATGGAGTGTTCTCATTAATTTTGAGGGAAAAGACGAATCTCTTATGCAATGCAATGAAAACAGAAAAAAAAATCTTTTAATTTATTTCCTTTTGTTGAAATCATTAGTATCTATTGTTTAGCCTAATTAAATGCACTGCAAAATTTATTAACTCCACACTGGAACTTTTGCAACGATAATCCACTCCATGATATTACATTTCAAGTTAACGTTAACTTTCATCATGTAAGTCTTGAAATATTAGTATCACATATTCCTTGCTAAATGTCTCCTACGTAATATAATTCATTGCGATAGAAACATCGTTACACGTATATTACAATGTCCATGAAATTGAAACTTGAAGTTAATGCAAATAACAAACGGCAATAAAAGTTTCACAATAGCAAGTTTCGGATTTTTATGAGAATAAAAGGAAATTTGTGGACTGTACTACTTGTATTTGTAAACTCTTCTACTTCTATGAGAATCAATGCGCATAATTATTACAATACGGATATTACTGCAAGCAGTTGACATTTTGATATCAGAGTAACTAAAACTATTACATTTGAAGTATATATTTGAAATATTCTCATGCTGATAAATGCATCAACTTTACAGCTCATACAATCAATGGGATAATCGCTCTTAAACTGTTAAATCGCTTCAAATTTAACATCTGTATGAAAGATCAAGACGCCGCAAAGAGTTTTCTAAACTTCTGGTTTTATTATGTCTAAATTTGAATACATATGGACGCTTATTGTTCTATAAAAGCAACAATCTCCATGTATGAATAGGTCTACCGGTTGAACTCCGCCACTTATTTGGTGAATGTACAATTGCATAAAATATTGGATTGTATAATATTGTTGAAAATGGGATGGAAATATCGCTTGAATAGAGATAATCATATCGCGCAGATACTCAGTAGCTTCAATTGAACGGTAATGATTGTTGAAATATGAAATCCTTGAACTTTGGTATGAATGTTAAACCGAATACTATTCGTCCAACATTCACCCGAAATTAAATGTATAGGTAAACGTGAAAGTGCATGCGAGGGATGTGTGTATGTGTGAGATATCGCTAGTGTATATATTGGTAAATCATAGATCCAAAATGTTTTCAATTCACAATACTGAGGAGTGCATATCTGAAAGCGGCACGACCACTTAACGTGTCTGTCTTAGTAATAACTGGAATTTGATCACTGGATAGCCTCAGCGTCTTTCGTGTGTTGTATTCTTCTTCTTCTTCTTCTTCTTCTTCTTCTTCTTCTTCTTCTTCTTCTTCTTCTTCTTCTTCTTCTTCTTCTTCTTCTTCTTCTTCTTCTTCTTCTTCTTTGTCTTCTTCTTCTTCTTCTTCTTCTTCTTCTTCTTCTTCTTCTTCTTCTTCTTCTTCTTCTTCTTCTTCTTCTTCTTCTTCTTATTCTTCTTCCTCCACTTCTTCTTCTTCCTGTCTTTCTTCCCATTCCCCTATTTCACCTTCTATTCGTTTTCCACACCTCCTTCCCTCACCCTCCTATCATTATACGTGTCCACCCTCTTGACTCTCCCCTCTCACATAATATCTTCACCACAGACACATCTCGGGGCATACACACTTGTTCATTTTCTTTTCATTCTTATTTCCTCCCGGTACTTTCATAAGAAAAAGGTCTGATATACGCGCAATGTAATGGCATGTGTTTGATATAAGTCTGATGAATAGCGTCCCAATGCCTGAAACTGCAAGTATTGCAATTTTGTCTCTCCAATGAAGAGAACTGCAAATAATGTAGTATCCACTCCCACTCCAACAACATGGACAACATACACTCCAATTGAAGAACTACTATACATCATCAAATATTGTCAGCATCGCAGCGCTTCTCAGATTTTTTCCTCTCTTATAAAGATTTTGTGACGACAGAGGGGGTTCCTACTTTCAGTGGACGAACCTCGCGCTTGAACACGTCCCTGCGCGTACATATGTGCATACATACACATATTGTTCGCTGGCCGTTGAGTGCTCAGAAGCTCTCCTGCCATTTGACAGGTCTTATCTTTCGTCCTGCAGGGTGTCTAAACACCACCCTCCACAGTAAGCAAGTTTCACAGGGTTGCCAGTTTAGCGGCGACGACTCGTCCATACAACAGGGTTTACTATTTCACATGTTAGTGTGCATTTAAACACATAAGAGGTATCCATCATGGGATACCTGGAACGCTAGAAGGAATAGCCAAAATCCAAACCACTATTAAAGATAAATTTCGAAGGGAATGAAAAATAAAAACATTTCCCTTATATCTCCTGGACCATTGTTTCTAATTTTATATTAGCAAATAAAATAATTTGTTAGGCGAAGTCTTCATCAACAGGTATTCCTAGATTGAACATATAAATACGAGGCAATCCAGTATGTGCCCCGTGCTTATATATAATAATTTTCAAATCCACCGCGCAATCGCATCTTTTTTTTTTCGGCAGTAGATAAAATAATGTCGGCGTTACTTCGAAAATTTGCCAAACAATTATCAATAATTAATAATATCAGGGTAGGAAATAATTTTAGAAACTTTACTACCATGGCCTTGTGTGTAGAAAAATTAGTGAATGGACTATATATTATTTGTATAAATACAGTGTACACATAAACACGTAACAGGTATCCATCATGAGATACCTGGCACGCTAGAAGGAATAGCCAAAATCGAAACCAATGTTAGGGATAAATTTCGAAGGGAATGAAAAATAAAAACGTTTACCATCTAAATTACCATTTAAATCTTTACTCTTTATATATACATATGCACACACACAAACGCACACACGCACACACACACATTTATATATATATATATATATATATATATATATATATATATATATATATATATATATATATATATATTCTTTCATATACACAACAAGTTAAATTGAAATATGCCTGTACATGTAGTTTTGTGTGCACGTGTACACATGTATAATGTTTATGTGCCTTTGTATATGTATGCGTGTATGTGCACGTTATTTGTGTCTTATACCTATATATACACCAGCAGATGGCACATATTCATATATGTATATGTACAAGTTAGATTTTTACACATAAGTGTGAATATATTCAACATTCGCTGAGCAGTAGTTCAAGTATATTATAATAAAATTGGCCTGATCTAGTAATGCATAATACAAGTCTGGCTATAGCTTACCGATGGAAGATTCATGTGAAGTGGAATTATAATAATCCAATTCATTTCGAAATACGAAAGGAGCCTGAAAATCATAGGAGACTATGTCACACTTTGACATATTAGATAACCGAACAGACAGCATTTTCTCGAGGAATTGTCTATGCTTTTGTGCGTATCTCTACTAAATTGTCAACGTTTTGGTAATCTTTTACATTCAATGAAATAGAGCAATTCATTGGCGACATTTGCTTTTTGGACAAAAGATCAGATTTTGACTACTAGTAAATATTTTTCGATGTTTATTCAAAAATGGATTTCCAGCAAGGGTGTATTCTTTCGACCTAATAGAACATGGAGACACTGTAAAATGTTACAAGAACATTTTCCTCTCTACATTCACGATGAGAACCAAAATATTATTTCAGATATAATTTGAGCGTCAAACCTAGAAAATAGTTATATAATTATTAAGGATATCGTTGATTCAGCATGATGTCGCTTCATTACGAATCTTAGTTATTTCGAGTTACTTCATAACCTTCATTAGATTATCACGTGCTCTGTGCACGTTGAATTCGTTTGAAAGTCTTGGTACTTTTATTGTCGGCAACCAATCAAATACCGATGCACTGTTTCACGTTTCATTGCTTTCTTTCTCGTATCTAATATTCTACAATAGAGTAAATTTGAAATAGCGCTTCTATCAAATACATATTTCTATATTTTTTAAACACTTTTCAAAATAAAGCAGAGTGCTGCGAAACAAAAAAAAAACAACTGCAAGGAAGTTGTTATCGAGAAAAAAAAGTGTGAAAAAATAATTTTACTTGAAAGAGAGAAGTTATCACGAAGAACTGTCGACCACTTAAATGTGAAAGATGTAACACTGAGAAGGTTTCAGTGAACAGAAAATCAAATCCAACGCAGAAGCACCGTAGAATCTTAAGTAAATGTAAAACACAAGCAATTGTACTTAAACAGTAGGGAAATCTATTATATTCGATAGAATAGAACATCCCCCAATGCATTATCTGTAGACAGCTCTGCAAAAAGGAGACAAAAGTAAGAATTTTTGATGAAATCTATATTACAAATCATGCATTAAATCAATTACAACTTGCATTTTCGGTAGCCAGGGATAGGATAAAACTTTTTAAATTCTAGCTTTCTACAAAATGTCAAAGTGAATGGCGAAGGTTGATCAAGCGAAAGGAATTTATACATGTATTACTAACAGAGATAGTTAAAACAAAATTATCTTATTTATAAGCAAATATTCATTGCCAAAGGAAACAGACAGACTATTCTCAAAGAAATAACAATAGTCGGCTCTTCTATATACTGGAGAAAATCGGACGGCAAAATGAAATGTAAAGACTGACTCACATAATTATAATGCTGCAATGCATTAGAAGACAGATTTCAAACAACATTTTCGAAATGATTTAATGTTGTATGCATTAAACACAGCAAGAGGAAGAAATCTAATGTATATAAAAGTGTTCGATAATCGTATTCTTACAGTGATTAAATAAACAAAGTTGGATCATATGTCCTCCTCATAGATACCGTTGTGCAAAAAAACTTTTAAAGTTTATTTTTACGTCTTTCTAATACACGGTAAATCAATATATAAATCCAATGTGAACATCATAGCTTTTATTATTATTATTATTATTATTATTATTATTATTATTATTATTATTATTATTATTATTATTATTATTATTATTATTATTATTATTGTTCAGTAGTTTTATTTTTATAACGTGCTTTCACTTTACAACCGAGCGCAGATCTGTGCGCCTTGGGTATGTGCTGTGGTTTGCTGTGGTGCTCTTATGTTTACTGTATTGAAAGTGTTTTGCGTAGAATGTGTGCAGTACCCAGTAGTGCAATTTTCTGTATGTTATATATATTTGTAATTCCTGGTGTTTTTGTTATGTATTTGTCTGAATATTTTTTTTATTATACCCAAGGCACCTACTATGATAGGAATTGTTTCTGTTTTCAGATTCCACATTCGTGTTATCTCTATTTCCAGGTCTTTGTATTTTGAAAATATTTTTCCTTTTCTTTTAGAGAAACGTTGTCATCTGCTGGTATTGATACATCAATTAGAAAGCATTTTTTTCTTCATGATCTTTGACAACTATATCTGATCTATTTACCTTAATTTCTCTATCTGTGTGTATTGGCATATCGCAGAGTATGGTTGCTTTCTCGTTTTCTGTGACCTTTTCTGGCGTGTGTTTATACCATCTTTTTTCTGTTGTTATTCCATAGTGTTGGCATAGCTTCCAGTGTATATAGGTCCCAGCTCTGTCGTGTCTGTGAATATATTCCTTCTTAGCCAGGACTGGGCAGCCAGAGATAATATGATTTATTGTTTGTTGTCCATCTCCACATATTGTACAGTTACTTGTTATATCTTTTTCATTATGGGTTTTTGGTAATTTCTGGTGGGGAGGCTTTGATCTCGTGCAGCAATTAAAAATCCTTCAGTCTCTGCTTTGAGTCCTGAGCTTCTCAGCCATTGCTGGGATTTTTCTCTGTCTATTTCTTTCGCATTTAGTTTAGCCCAGTATTTACCATGTAGGGGCTTTTCTTGCCATCGTTTTATCATGGTCCGTTGTTGTTCTAGTATTAGCTTGGATTTCATTTGTTTTATAGCTTTGTTGTTTCTTCTTCTTCTTCTTCTTCTTCTTCTTCTTCTTCTTCTTCTTCTTCTTCTTCTTCTTCTTCTTCTTCTTCTTCTTCTTCTTCTTCTTCTTCTTCTTCTTCTTCTTCTTCTTCTTCTTCTTCGTATTTATTAGGTAGATTGATTTCTTGTTTGTATTTGTCAGCTTCCTTAAATACTGAAAACAGTTTTTTTGTTTTGCTCGTGTCTTGTGGCTATTTGTATTAGTTTCCCTTGCTTCTGGAGTAGGTATTTTTGCAGTCCTATGGTGGTTATTTTATAATAGTTTGCTAGCTGTATAAGACCCCTGCCACCTTCTGTGCATTGTATATATAGCCTTTCTATGTCAGATTTTGGGTGGTGCGTCCTATATCCTGTCATTATTTTTCTTGTTTTCCTGTCTATTTTACATAGTTCGTTTAGTGTCCAGTTAAGGATGTTGTAGCTGTAGCTTATAACTGGGACGGCTAAAGTTTCGATACCCATTATCTTGTTTTTAGCATTGAGCTCTGTTTTTAGTATTGATCTACCTCGTCTATAGTACTCTTTCTTTATTTTTTCTTTCATTTGTGTATGTTGTATCCTATCTAGTTCATTGACTCCTAAATACGTATATGGTTGGCTTTCGTCTAGTTCTCTTATTTCATTGGCTTTATCTAGTGTTATATTGCTACTTTTAACTAATTTTCCTCTTTTCAGGGTTGCTTTGGCATTTTTCTAATCCGAATTTCATATCTATTTCCTTGGTAAAGCCGTGTACTGTCTGTAGTAGTGTTTCTAGCTCTTTGTCGTTGTTTGCATATAATTTTAGGTCATCCATATATAGAAGGTGGTTGACTGTTTTTCCGTAGCATTTGTAACCGCATCCTGTTCTATTTAGCAATTCTGTTAAAGGTGTGAGTGCCAGGCAGAACAGGAGTGGAGAGAGCGTGTCTCCCTGGAATATTCCTCTTCTAATGGGGATGGCTTTCGTTTTCACAAGTCCCTCTTTTGTTTGGAGCTGTAGCACTGCCTGCCATTTGTTCATTGAGTGCTCTATGTATTTTAAAATAATTGGTGCCACCTTATTTATGGCTAGTGTTTCCAGAATCCACGTGTGGGGAACACTGTCGAAAGCCTTTTGGTAGTCCACCCAGGCCATACTGAGGCCTTTCTTCTTTCTGCGGCTGTTTTCAGTTATGGCTTTATTGATCAATAATTGATCTTTACAGCCGTATTAGCCCTTGCAGCATCCCTTCTGCTCTTCTGGAAACAGGTTGTTATTTTCCAGGTGTTTACTCAATCTCTGCGATATTATTGCAGTAAAGGCTTTATAGATCGTAGGGAGACAGGTTATAGGTCTATAGTTTTGTGCTTTCTCCGTTTCCGTGGATTTGGGGATTAAGCTGGTTTTCCCTTTTGTGAGCCATTCAGGCATTGTCTCTGGATCTGCTAGTATGTTGTTAAAGTTTTCTGCCAGCTTTTTATGCATTCCTGGCAGGTGTTTTAACCAGAAATCGGGGATCTTGTCGTGTCCAGGTGCCTTCCAGTTGCTTAGTCTGGGTGATCTCTTCAGTTGTTATAGGGGCCCAAAGTTGCTCAGGTGCTAAGTTCGTTGTTTTAATGGTCCTTTTCTGGGGTTGTTGCTTCACCGACCATATTTGTTTCCAGAATTTCTCTAGTTCTTCTGCTGTTGGTGCTGAAGTAATGTCTATTTTATTTTTACCCAGTTCTTGATAGGGTTTTTTGGGGTTGGATTTGAACTGTGTGTTTTGTTCAAAGAAACGTTGGCGTTTCTCATACCGGTGGATCCTTTGTGCTTTGGCAAGGATGTCTTGCTTTAGTTTTTCTTTTGCCTCAGGTAAGTCTTTTTTCTGTAATGCTGTATTTGTACAGTATTTTTGTTTTTTTCTTGTTACTTAGTAGTGTTGATTGTTTAGTAATTTCGTTGAGAATCGATAAATCTTTTCTCTTTTTTTTAATTTTGTTCTGGATGTTATTTATCCACAAGTTCTGTTTGGGTGGTAGAACTCCTGTTCGGATGGGTTTGAGTGAGTATCCTGCTTCTTTTGTGACTGCAGTGGCTGCCGCATATATTATGTCATTTAGCTCAGTGATATTGCCTGTTGATTCTGTGGTTGTTAGTTCCGTGACGGCCAGGTTTATGCTATTTATTATTGATGTTGTTTTATTGTCTATTTTGATTTTTGGGAGATATAATCTGTGGTCCATTCTAAGATCTGTGGTTTTCAGTTCTTTGGTTATTTTCATTTTCATAGTATCGTAATTATTAGGTTTCCCTTCGTTATTTCCAGACTTTATATTTGTTTTGCCTTCCTTTTCATTCATATGTTTGTCTGTGGTGTTCTGGATTGGTGCTTTTTGTACACTATTATACATCTCTACGGTCTGGGTTTGTTGTTTTTTGTTTAATTCGTTTTTGCTGGAAATGTTACGTTTGTCCTCGTGTTTTGCTATCTCAGTGTTTATATTATTATTTGGCATTGCTGTGTGACTACTATCTAGATTTTCCTGATGTATTTTTTTCTTTCAATTGTTCTATTTCTATTTCTGATATATTTTTTTGCTTTTAGAATATATCTTCTTATGTTAGCTAGTCTGTTAGGGTTCATTGTTTTATCGAGGTCTATATTTACATTATTTTTCTTCCATATTTTATATGTATGTGTTGTTGCGTTTTCGTATTTTGGGTAGAGCACTGCTGTGAAATAGGCGTGTAGGATCGAAATGTGTTCCTCACGTGTCCATTTATGCCGTTTTGGTTTTGTTTGCGGGACATGAGGAACAACGTCCGGCCCTTTATTTTGACGGTCATCGTTTTCGTAGGGTACCGGTTCGTTTATTTCTGTTGTTAGATTGTTTTGCACGTTCATATCTTCGTACTTTTTTCGTAACAAGCTTACAGTACGTACTTCTCGGTTGTTATTCTTGGGTGGAATAATACCGGTGTTATTTAATCTGTTTGTAATTTTTTTGTAAATGGTGTTTTTGAGGTTCGAAGATGGTCTGATTTTGATGTAACACGTGTGTTTACGATCGCTGTGCGGGTAGTGGAGGTATCATGTTAAAATACATCATTATATTTGGAAAAATAGGAATAAATTTCAATGAGTATTACTTACTCGGATATAGTCCAACCCTTTGTCAGCTATTTTTTGGCTCCATGCGATGTCTTTATTTCCGATGTTTTTGGATAAGTTTCGGAGCAGTGATTTATCGCACTCACAGGTTAAACTTCCCTGGTGTCTTCCTTATTATTATTATTATTATTATTATTATTATTATCATCATCATCATCATCATCATTATTATTATTATTATTATTATTATTATTATTATATCATTAATGGGTGAGAAGCATTGCGTGTAATCAAAGCGACAACGGTATAAAATCTACAAATCCCAGCATAACTACCCATCGGATAAGGATAGACCAGGCACAAGCATCACAACTACATGTGCATGCCCTTGCAGGTGGAGCCTAGCTAGAATCATTATTATTACTATTATCATCATTATTATACGGAGCCTCACATCATATTTTGCAGGGTATGATAGAAAGCGTCAGCTGTCCACAGCCAGCAGACTATGGTGACACTTGTTTACTGATGAAACTTCAAGTACCCAGCGAGAAATGCTTGCACTTCCACGCAATGCTGATTTTTGTAGGCGATCTAACTTGACACTTGCACCAATCTTTTTCAGCCTTGTTAGAAGTTAAGTACTGTATCATCAACATCCCCCTCCTCCTCCTCCTCCTCCTCCTCCTCCTCATCATCATCATCATTATTAATATTATTGAGTGAGAGAACATTGCATGCTATCAAAATGACAAGAGGGTAAAATATACGAAGCCCATTATACCCATCATCACTACCCGTCTGATAAGGGTACACCAGGCACATGCATCACAACCATATGTGCGCGATGTGGTGATCTCATATCAAGACAAACAACGCGTGAGCTCGCAAGTGGGGCCGAGTAAGAATTTTCTTGAGATCGAGTAGCCCATCCCGCTCAAAAGGACCCTGAATAAGGTTTGTTTAAGGATGTTGAGCAAAACATCCAAGTCTCTAGAGGTGAATTATCCAAACCCAAAGGTATTCTTCTCAACACATAGCTATGACGCGCCCCCAATACTTCTGCTCATGATCAGAGATGCACATATCATCAGCCACCAAGGGACATGCTCAACTGGTTAAGGTCAAACAGCTGAAAAGCAAATTTGTGGTATTAAGTACAATATTTGCTGTAGCCCTTCTTTTATACCAAGACAAAAAAATGTACATGATAAAACTTCCAACCAATTAAGATCAGAAGCCTTGAGAGCCACTGCCTTGTACTGCATCCGGGCATTTATTATTATTATTATTATTATTATTATTATTATTATTATTATTATTATTATTATTATTATTATTATTATTATTATTATTATTGTTCAGTAGTTTTATTTTTATAACGTGCTTTCACTTCACTACCGAGCGCAGCTCTGTGCGCCTTGGGTATGTGCTGTGGTTTGCTGTGGTGCTCTTATGGTTACTGTATTGAAAGTGTTTTGCGTAGAATGTGTGCAGTACCCAGTAGTGCAATTTTCTGTATGTTATATATATTTGTAAGTCCTGGTATTTTTGTTATGTATTTGTCTGAATATTGTTTTCATTATACCTAAGGCACCTACTATGATAGGAAATGTTTCTCACTTTAGATTCCACATTCGAGTTATCTCTATTTCCAGGTCTTTGTATTTTGAAACTTTTTCCATTTCTTTTAGAGAAACGTTGTCATCTGCTGGTATTGATACAACAATTAGAAAGCATTTTTTTTCTTCATGATCTTTGACAACTATATCTGATCGATTTACCTTAATTTCTCTATCTGTGTGTATTGGCATATCTCAGAGTATGGTTGCTTTCTCGTTTTCTGTGACCTTTTCTGGCGTATGATTATACCATCTTTTTTCTGTTGTTATTCCATAGTGTTGGCATAGCTTCCAGTGTATATAGGTCCCAGCTCTGTCGTGTCTGTGAATATATTCCTTCTTAGCCAGTATTGTTATTATTTTTATTATTATTATTATTATTATTATTATTATTATTATTATTATTATTATTATTATTATTATTATTATTTTATGTTTGACTTTTGTTTTGCATTTGTACAAGTTGGATCCAAGTCTCACCCAGAGACCTCAAGAGACAACAAGTTAGAAGTTCATGTAGGTGTTATGCCTAGGGTACCATATATTTGGATTTGTACAGTTTTGTTCAAGTGAATGTTTAAGAAACCATAAGAAAATTATGTTTGCTTTAAAATTTGAGATCACATAGACAGTATTTTACGTAGGATATGGGCAGTTCCCATAGACTGCACATGGAGACAACATGATCGATGGTCTCATTTTGTTGTTGGCATATACGACATAATGGGGAGCTGCCGTTCTTTAATATGTTGGCCTGGTAGTTCTTTGTAGGTAGGCATTGATCTTGGGCTGCTATGATAAACCCCTCTGTTTCTGATTTCAATCCAGAGGCCATTAACCATTGGTGGGTAAGGGCTTTGTCAATATCTGCATTATTCGCTCTCTTTGGGTATTTGCCATTGAGAGGTTTTCCATGCCATTTTTCAGTCATAATAGCTAAGGCAGCAATTTTAGCACGGGTTTTCAAGCGCTTAGCTTTTTCTGTAGGTGTTTCTAGTTCGTCTAATTCTTGAATTTGTTGCAATTGGAATTCACTTAGATATTCCTTTGCCTGTTTTGTTACTGAGTAAGATGCTTTCTTGCTTTCATATTTTAAGACAAGTTTTAGCATCCAGTCCTCAGAGTTTTTCATATAGGTGTCTAGGCCAATTGTGGCTACCTTCATTGATAATGCCAGCTGTAGTAGTCCTCGACCTCCCTCTTTTCTTGGCAGATAAAGACGTTCTATATCTGCCTTAGGGTGGTGCATTCTATGCATTGTCAACAGTTTTCGTATTTTTCTGTCAACATTACATATTTCAGTAATTGACCAGTTAACGATGTTGAAACTGTAAGTCACGACTGGTATGGCTAGAGCATTGATCGCTTCGATCCTGTTTCTCGCGTTCAGCTCTGTCTTCAGTATTGCTCTCACCCTGCGATAACATTCTCTTATTATTATTATTATTATTATTATTATTATTATTATTATTATTATTATTATTATTATTATTATTATTATTATTATTATTATTATTATTATCATCATTATCATAATAATAATAATTATTATTATTATTATTATTTTATGTTTGACTTTTGTTTTGCATTTGTACAAGTTGGATCCAAGTCTCACCCAGAGACCTCAAGAGACAACAAGTTAGAAGTTCATGTAGGTGTTATGCCTAGGGTACCATATATTTGGATTTGTACAGTTTTGTTCAAGTGAATGTTTAAGAAACCATAAGAAAATTATGTGTTTGCTTTAAAATTTGAGATCACATAGACAGTATTTTACGTAGGATATGGGCAGTTCCCATGAGCACTATCTTTTGAACTTCAGTCATGTTGGGGTTTCCTGGTATCTGAGCTAGGTAGTAATCAGCCCGTTTCGCTGTCATTCCCAGGGCACCTATGACAATAGGTATTGTTTTCGTCTTCAGATTCCACATTTTGCTAATTTCTATTTCAAGATCTTTATATTTGCTCAGTTTTTGGTAGGTCTTGACAGATACGTTTATATCGATTGGGACAGTCATATCAATGAGGAGGCATGATTTTTGTCTGAAGTCTTCCAGTATGATGTCTGGCCTATTTGCGTCTATCTTTCTGTCAGTTTGAATGGTGAAGTTCCAGAGGAGTGCAATGTGATCATTTTCAAGTACTGGGGGTGGTTTGTGTTCCCACCAGTTTTTATCATGGGGCAAGTCCAGGTTTTTGCATATTACCCAGTGAATATATTGTGCAGCTCTATCACGCCTGTTGAGATACTCTGTAGGCGCAAGCAGACTGCACATGGAAACAACATGATCGGTGGTCTCATTTTGTTGTTGGCATATACGACATAATGGGGAGCTGCCGTTCTTTAATATGTTGGCCTGGTAGTTCTTTGTAGGTAGGCATTGATCTTGGACTGCTATGATAAACCGCTCTGTTTCTGATTTCAAGCCAGAGGCCATTAAATATTGGTGGGTAAGGGCTTTGTCAATATCTGCATTATTCGCTCTCTCTAGGTATTTGCCATTGAGAGGTTTTCCATGCCATTTTTCGTATAATATCTAAGGCACCAATTTTTGCACGGGTTTTCAAGCGCTTAGCTTTTTCTGCAGGTGTTTCTAGTTCGTCTAATTCTTGAATTTGTTGCAATTGGAATTCACTTAGATATTCCTTTGCCTGTTTTGTTACTGAGTAAGATGCTTTCTTGCTTTCATGTTTTAAGACAAGTTTTAGCATCCAGTCCTCAGAGTTTTTCAGATAGGTGTCTAGGCCAATTGTGGCTACCTTCATTGATAATGCCAGCTGTAGAAGTCCTCGGCCTCCCACTTTTCTTGGCAGATAAAGACGTTCTACATCTGCCTTAGGGTGGCGCATTCTATGCATTGTCAACAGTTTTCGTATTTTTCTGTCAACATTACACATTTCAGTAATTGACCAGTTAACGATATTGAAACTGTAAGTCACGACTGGTATGGCTAGAGCATTGATCGCTTCGATCCTGTTTCTCGCGTCCAGCTCTGTCTTTAGTATTGCTCTCACCCTGCGATAACATTCTATTCTGATCCTTTCCCTCATCACTGAGTGCTTGATATTGTCCCCTTCAATTACCCCTAGGTATTTGTAGCTCTCCGCTGGTTCTAACTCTTTTATGACATGTTGCTGGTCAAGGTTCACATTATATGTATTTGTCATTTTTCATTTGATAAAGGTAGCTTTTGCACATTTATCAAGGCCAAATTGCATCCTGATGTCATCACTGAATTGTTTAACAATCGCTAGTAGGCCTTTGAGTTGTTGGTCATTTTTTGCAAAGAGCTTTAAATCATCCATGTAAATGAGATGATTTATATTTTTATCAAATATTTTATAACCATACTGTGCATCATTGAGCAATTTTGAGAGCGGTATTAGGGCTAGACAGAAGAGGAGTGGTGATAGTGAGTCACCCTGGAAAATGCCACATGAAATTCTTACATCTCCAGCATTTAGAGATTCATTGTCATTGTTCAACATCAGTGTGGTTCTCCATGATCTCATACTTACAGATAAAAAGTTTCGCAGAGTAGGAGCTATTTTATACATTTCCAGACATTTCCTAATCCAGCTATGTGGTAGGCTATCAAAGGCCATTTTATAGTCTATCCAGGCTATTGACAAGTTTTTGTGTCGCTTGTGACGATCTTCTAAGATCATCTTATTGATGAGTAGCTGATCTTTACAACCATAAGATCCACGTTTACATCCCTTTTGCTCATTAGGGAATATGCTACTTTCTATTAAAAAACTATAGGTGTACTCGGTTAGGACAGATGTTAGCGTCCTATACATTGTTGTTAAGCAGGTTATGGGGCGATAATTTTTTGGTTCGTTTGTTTCCTCATTTTTTGGAAGCAGGAATGTTAAACCATTAACTAGCCAAGAGGGCATCAAACTAGGATTTTGCAAAACATCGTTGTAAAGTTTTGTTAGCAGTTCATGGCTTTCTGGGAAGGCATTCAACCAGAAGTTAGGAATTTTATCCTTTCTTGGAGACTTTCATTTGCTTGACCTCCTGAGAGCAGATCTTATATCTTCTACCTTGACCCCCTCCCACTTTTGTTCCTCTAAGGAGTCTAGGTCTGTAGATATTCTATCAATCCAAGGGGCCTTTTCATTGTGTGCTTTATCTTCTGCCCAGATTTTATTCCAAAATTCTTGCACTTCTTCTTTTGATGGGACAGACTTTATTGTTACTGGTGTTTTCCCTATCTTCCTGTAGAAATTTTTGGGGTTATTTTTAAACATGTTATTATCTCGGAAGAATCTAACACGCTTTTCATACCTTGCTATGCGGACAGCTTTAGCACATACCTTTTGCTTGATGGTTTCTATGGTGACATCAATGTCAACTATGGTTTTCATATTATATTTTTTCTTTAGTTTTTGGGTCTTTGTAGGTTTGATACTCTTGTCAAATTTAAGGTTTTTCAAACATTCTATGTCAGATCTAAGCAGCTTAATTTGGTGTTGAAAGCGTTCTTGCCAAGAAGGCTTTTTGTGCGAGTGTTGTCTTTTTCTAATATTTTCACCACATAGAATCGTTGAGATTCTTGCGGATGCATAGTACAGGTGGTTGAGATCTGCAATATCAACATCATTAGCTGAAATTATATCCTTAAGTGCAAGGCGGATTTTACCAGTTATTTTCAGGTTTTGGTTAG
>NC_142930.1:117660524-117678024 GCF_046866305.1 Octopus bimaculoides | reverse complement strand
TTTCGGATATATGAAGTTTACAACTTACTATGGCAAGAATGATCTAAATTCATTATGTTTGAAAAGGCAAATAAACATGACATCACCATTTACCGTAACTTACGTCTAGATCATTCTCTTTGCTACTAAACCCGTTCCTATTCAGCATTTCTTGCATAAGATGTTCAAGTATCGAAATATACCAAAAGTAATCACCAGTAATTATGACATATTCATCTATATAATACAATTCGTATATGTGTGTGTGTGTATATATATATATATATATATATATATATATATATATATATATATATAATATGATAAGGTACTTACAGGTGAGGCACCTAGTTAAGTCGGAATAAAATACACACACAGCAGTTATCGATAAATACCATTGTACAGAAGTACTAGCAGAATGATATTCGGGTCATATATTCAGTTAACTGAACCCGAGTATATAATCCGCTATTGAGCTAATAAGACATACACCTTTTGCTAAATATAGAGTACTTCGGAATACTTAAAAACCCAGCAGAGAAAGTTGTCGTTTGGATTTCCACCGACGGGAAAAACATTGATCAAGATCAGAAAGTAAACAGAAGAAATGATAAACGTCTATATACAGACTCGTAGGAAGTTCCAACAGTGATACATAAAAAATTTCCTGCAACTTCCATGGTTTTGGGGTTTGTCAACAATGAAGGACATGTGATGCCTCCACACTTCTTTCTAGAAGGTCATCGAGTAAACACTGCTGCCTACATAGATGTTCTGAATACAGTGGTTAATTCATGGATCGATAATATACAGAGCGGAAGACTATGTGTTTCAACAAGACTCTGCAACATCACACAAGGCTACCGCAAACAGGAATGGATGACGGAATATTTTCATGACCACATAATCCCTAGATTTCAATACATTGGACTACGTTGTATGAAGCGTAGATGACAAACAGGTTCATAACACCAAATAATCGCTAAGTGCCTCCATACTCAGAGTAATGTCCAATATGAACACAGAAAAATTGATCCTTGTATGTAGATGATTCAGACATCGCATAGAAGCCGTTATTGAAGCTGAAGGAAACTTTATTGAATAAAATGACGAAAAAATGTTTATCCGTATCCTGAAACATTCTTCAGTGAGAAGGCATAATTGTCTGTTTCTAAGAGCCATTTTTCTATAAGTATATAACTTTCCTCAAATACCTTGCGCGCTCTCTTTCTCTCTCTCTCTCTCTCTCTCTCTCTCTATATATATATATATATATATATATATAAAATGAATGTATACACACACACACACACACACACACACACACATACATACATACATATATATATATATATATATATATATATATATACATACATATATATATATATATATATATATATATATATATATATATATATATATATATATATATATATATATATATATATATATATATATATATATATATATATATATATATATATATATAATATAATATAATATAGGAAAAATTCTTTATAAGAATGTATCAAGTAGTCAGCGTGAAAAAACCTCAAAATGAAAAAATAACGAAAAAGTTTCGTAATGAAAAAAATTCATCATTTCATCATAAATATAAATACTTATATATAAAGGGCATTTACTGTGTATTAATGCCTCACGCTTCGAGGGACTAAATAAGTCAAAAACTACCAAATGAATAAGCAACATATTTACTGAAAGCGAGGGAATGCAGCTTTCAAAATTTATCTCTTAAAAACATTTAACTCAACGGTAGACCACTGGTTTCTAAATCAAATACAGAAAAACTGTGAAGTATCCTGTATTCTTTTGTTCATCAGTACACGTATGGTCGATACACATAAAGAATAAACAAGAATCAACCTACAACGATGTAGCCATCACAGTACGATGACTTTCGTTTAGGATTATTTATCCATGAAAGAGATTTGAATTTATCCAGTTGCATCTCAGTAACATGTGTTTATACAGAATAATATTCAGCACTGAATATATTCTAATTATTTATAATATAATATAGGATAAATTCTTCATAAGAATTTATCAAGTAGTCAGCGTGAAAAAACCTCAAAATGAAATAAATAACGAAAAATGTTCGTAATGAAAAAAATTCATCATTTCATTATAAATATAAATACTTATATATAAAGGGCATTAACTGTGTATTAATGCCTCACGCTTCGAGGGACTAAATAAATCAAAAAACTGTATAAGCACATGTTACTGAGATGCAACTGGATAAATTCAAATCTCTTTCATGGATATATAATCATGAACGAAAGTCATCGTACAGTGATGGCTACATCGTGGTAGGTTGATTCTTGTTTATTCTTTATGTATCTTGACCATACGTTTACTGATGAACAAAAGAATACATGTTACTTCACAGTTTTTCTGTATTTGATTGACAAACCAGAGGTCTACCGTTGAGTTAAATGTTTTTAAGAGATACATTTTGAAAGCTGCATTCCCTCGCTTTCAGTAAACATGTTGCTTATTCTTTTGGTAGTTTTTGACTTATTTAGTCCCTCGAAGCGTGACGCATTAATACACAGTTAACGCCTTTTATATATAAGTATATATATATATATATATATGTATATATATATATATATATATATATATATATATATATATATATATATATATATATATATATATATATATATATATATATATATATATATATATATATATATACACACACACACACACACACACATATATATATATATATATATATATATATATATATATATATATATACATGTATACATACATGCACACATGTATGAATTCATGGGGACCGAGAAAGTATTAAGGCTTATCTAATGAACTGTCAATAGATTTTACGCCGATCTCATATTGTTTAAAGGCGAATTTCTTCCTTGAAAACTCTCATTGACAACTGATGGAAAATCCATTAGCATTACTTCAGTCGTTGCTATGCAGCCAATTTTAACTAATATGTATATATATATATATATATATATATATATATATATATATATATATATATATATATATATATATATATATATATATATATATATATATATATATATACGTGTGTTACTCTGTATGAAACAATATGCTTTTTGGTGTTCATCAGTATTAAAATATTGTTGATCGTCTTCAATAAACGAATTCAATGATTGTGCAATGTATTAGGTGAATTTATTCACAGATTGTTCACAATGGAACAATGCAGATGTGATAAAGAATAAAAAGAGGAAACACGTAACGAAATATGAATCCAGACAAAATTGGTCACATTTAGTGTCAGAGACAATCAATTTTGACAGTGAATGATGTGGCTGGTATTAGTAAACGACGACTATAACACTATAATACAACGATTGAACGTAAGCGGATTAGATTAACAATATTTTCTTCACTATAAAGAATAGTCCTTTAGAGCATTATTTCTGACACACTATAATATAGCTGTTTATTCCGCATAAAACGTGACATTAATGCATTTTGACTGTAAGGGAACTGCAATGTGTATCTATGGCTTAACTAACCAAATGTTATGACAAAGTACTCGGTAAATCAAATGATCTTAAGTGAGGAAATACGTTCTAAGATTGCAATTCATAACAGTTTCCATTCATGTTATGAATACCACTCATATTCTGTTTTTCACGTCAAAGAAACCTAATCGACCGTAAATGACGAAATTATTAAATAATGTGAATGAATAAATATATAAATATGTAAGAGTTTACATCAGGCAGATGTAATCAAGTCTCGTTTAGCTGCACAAACTAAATCGCATGACCAACACGGAAATTTGTGGATTCAAAGGCACACACTCATACACCGATTTCGGGTGGTGTTGTGGTGGTGGGGTGTGTGTAGAGCTATTAGGGTGTGGCGTAGGCGTGTAGGGGTAGGGTGCAGCATGGATATACAGGTAGGGTGGGCGTGGGGTGGTACTATTGACGTGAGACTGTGCGTAGGAGAGAAGGGAAAAAGTCCATGTCAGATGAAGAGAGGAGAGAAGGGGAGACAGACGAAGAGAGGATGGGAGATGAGTCCATGTAACACAAAGGCGCGAAAAGTGAAAATGAATTCCTGTTCAAGGCAAAGGCAGGATTCTGGATGGCCACTGTGTAAAGACAGTCCGAACGTAGACACGTGTTGTAGTGAATGACCAGTAGAGTGGAAATGTCGCGAGACCGGTGTGTCATTGCCGAGTTTGATATCTCGGAGGAGCAGTAGATAACATTGCTAGAAGTGCAAAACTCGGTGATATAATTGGGACGATGATGGGTGTCTGTGAGGATGATGGAGTTGAAGAGGTATGGCAAGTGCAGTAGCGTGATGAGAATGATGAGAAATGCGCAGAAGTGTTGGAAGTAGTGAAGGAAAAGTCAAGGGCAGCATGGAAGGACTGGACAAAAGAGAGGAAGGAGTCTAGTTGTTTGCGAGAGAGTGAGGTCGCGCCGATACAGTCATCAATATAACGACCGTATAGTCCTGGAGCGGGACCAGTGAATCGTGAGAATATTTAGGTCTCAACGCCTCCAACGAACGGTTTCGCACAGTTGAGGCTCATTCATGTTCCAATGGACACTACCGAGAAATGTTGGTAAAATTCACGCGTGAACGCTAAGCAGTTGAAGAGAAAAACAATTTCGGCCAAACAAAGAAGTGTGGAGGTTTCAGGTTGGAGTGGTTGTTTGAAGGTCCAGACAATGTTTAATTGCAAGAAATCCTTCGTTGTATGGAATTACCGTATATAAACTCCTGATATCAAGATTGAAGAGAAGTTTAGAGGGGCTAGAAGAGAAGGAGAAAGTGTTGAAGAGACGGAGAGCAAGGTTAATGTCATGCATTTGGTAGGGGAGAGTCGTCACTAGAGGAGCAAGGACATGATTGAGGTATTTAGAGATCAATTCCGTAGGGCAGTTACATACGGAGACGAGGGGTGATCAGGACTGTTGGGCTTGTAGATTTTGGGTGGGAAACAGATGGGGTGGATGGGTGCGTGGAGTGCAGACAATGAATTTGGAGGCAGTGGGAGGGAGGAGACTAGATGAGGAGATGAATTCATGGATAGCGGAGGACATAGGCTGTTAGTAGTTAGGGGTGCGGTTGGAAGGCAGATGGCAATCCATCTATCTGTTTATCTATCCATCTATTAATACACACACACACACAGACACACACACACACACATATATATATATGTATATATATATATACATAAAGACATACATATATATATACATACAAACATACATATATATATATATATATATATATATATATATATATATATATATATATATATACATACATACATGCATACATACATGCATACATATATATATATATATATATAGAGAGAGAGAGAGAGAGAGAGAGAGAGAGAAAGAGAGAGAGAGAGGGGAGAGAGAGAGAGAGAGAGAAAGAGAGAGAGAGAGAGGGAGAGAGAGAGAGAGAGAGAGAGAGAGAGAGAAAGAGAGAGAGATACAGGGCAGGGAATCGTTAATTAGTAATAAAATTAATAATTAACAATTATGCCGGGTAGCTCAGAAAGAAAAAAAACCTTTTCGGTAAAGCCATTTATAATCATAAATATATAGGGATTAGCTATCAATTAGAGAAAAATGTGTAGTTTTAGAATCAGTAGTTCTTTGGCTGCTGTTTCTGAATTCTCACTATGTTGGAGAAGCAGGTTTCTGCTAATCCCTATATATTTATGATTATAAATGGCTTTACCGAAAAGGTTTTTTCATACTGAGCTACCCGGCATAATCGTTAATTATTAATTTTATTACTAATTGACGATTCCCTGCCCTGTATATCTATATTTAGTAATACCTCTAAGATGGTCAGCTAAACCGCAACAGGTCGTACGTGACGTTTTTCTATGCGGGACTATTTATGATACATACTGAATTGAATTCATTAGGGTGAGAGATTTTAAACTCACTGGCCGATAAATTTCTTAATGTCTGCCTCACGTGGTCTTGATGTCGCATGGTCAAAATTTACGTGAGTTATTTAGACATTGGCAAATTTATTAAAATATTTGGCTGAAGATCGAAATGAGGTAATTTCTTATCACTAATCGTGAAACGTTCGTACCAAATTAATAAAAGGCAGGTTTGTTTTTTTTTTTTTTGCTCTTCTCTTCTGTCTTTTGTTCTGTGTGTACCATGAATATCGCTATCAATTAGAGAACAATTTGTAGTTTTAGAATCAGTAGTTCTTTGGCTGCTGTTTCTGAATTCTCAGTATGTTGGAGAAGCAGGTTTCTGCTAATCCCTATATATTTATGATTATATATATATATATATATATATATATGTAATAATTGTTCTGCTAAGGCAGTTAGAAAATCTTGACAATGCTGGTCAATTTTGTTGAATTGCAAATATACGTCAAAATTATCTACTTAAACTTGTGCACAAATTAATCCGTTTAAACTAATAGACTACCAACGTAGTAGGTCAGTGTGTTGATTAAGTAGCCGTACAATATATATATATATATATGAGCATAATAATTAGTTACAGTCGTATGGTACGTTACCTTATGCAAGCAATTGGAAATATATTGTCAGAGAAATATACTTGACAGGTCCGTTAACTGTACAGTGTGAGAATCTATGTGTCAATGGAAATTGTCTTTTGGGTTACTATATAAGCAGTGAGTTTGCTGAAAGGTTTGCCCACAAAACAGAATGTTTAGCGCCATTCTATCCTGCTTAACGATCTAAATCCATCTTGGTGATGATAAAACAAATACCAGTTGGGCAAGCTAGTCGACTAGCTTCCATCCCCGAAATTTCGGGCCTTGTGCATATAGGGAAAAGGATTACTGTAGTATAACGCCATATTTTACGATTTACACTACTCTTAAAACGCTGAAAGTGACGCAGTTATTATCAATGATCAAAATGTGACAATAGGCAACACACTTTAGAAGAACGCATGGAATGAAATACAACAGTGCCAAGTATATGGATATCACATTATAGCTCCTTAAATAAATTTGCTTCTATGATGTGAATCATAATATAATGGTGAAAACCAAAAAAAATACAAATGACATTTTTGATAAAATACATGTATGTCTTAAGGCGGCGAGCTTGCAGAAATGTTAGCACGCCGGACGAAGAGCTTAGCGGTATTTCGTCTGCCGTTACGTTCTGAGGTCAAATTCCACCGAGATCGACTTTGCATTTCATCCTTTTGGAGTCGATAAATTAAGCACCAGTTACGCACTGACGTCGATGTAATCGATATAATCCCTTTGTCTATCCTTGTTTTTTCCCTCTATGTTCAGCACCTTGTGGGCAATAAAGAAATAAGAAACGTTAGCACGCCGGGTGAAATTATTAGCGGTATTTCCTCTGTCTTTACGTTCTGAGCTTAAATTCCACCGAGGTTGACTTCATCTTTCATCCTTTCAGGGTCGATAAATTAATTACCAGTTGCGTACTGGGGTAGATCTAATCGACTCCCCCCCCAAAAAAAAAATTCGGGCGTTGTGCCTGGACTAGAAAAGAATATATGTATTACTCTACATTGATTTCATATTTTTGCACTAAGCCAGCAAGCTCAGGGGAGGGTGTAAGTCGGTTTCATAGACGCCAGTACTCAATATGTACTTGTGTAATTAACCCCGAAACGATGAATGGCAAATTAAGCTTCTGAATTTTTTATATGTCAGAACCTGAATGAGACAAAACGCTGCTAATTATTTTGACCGAAGGTGCCGACGATTCTATCATCTCGTCGTCTCAATATTGCCCTATATTAGAAAATACATGTTTGTTAAACGTTTAGATGGAGTACTTCAAATATAAACTTCCATGAAATGAGATGTTTCACTAATTATATACAAAAAAAAACAAAAAATTCACAAAGTTTTCTTAACGTAACGTTTATTGTATTCGAAACACGAAAGATTAAATTTGTGCTTGGCGCATCTGAAAATAATGATAATTGTCTTCTTAATTTGCATATTTAATTTTAAATGTATCTATATACATACATACATACATACATACATATATATATATATGTATATATATATATATATATATATATATATATATATATATATATATATATATATATATATATATATATATATATATATGTATGTATGTATATGTATGTATGTATGTATGTAAGAGTGTGTGTTTGTGAGAGAGAGATTGAGAGATAAATAGATTGATAGACATAATATGGATAAGTATGTGCATGGGTGTATACGCATTTTTACATATATGCCTGTTGCATCAAGTACGTAGTACTATGGAGACGATGAATAAGTTAATACATATTTCTTCTCCGAAAAAAGTTTTAATATATATTGAATGGTATTGTTAATCTTACAGCTTGTACCGCATAACCTTTTTTTCATAGTGCATAATACTCATCTCTGGTTGTATCGGTTTACTGATACATTACTAAACATTTATACACGTATATACATGTGTGTGCGTGTGTGATTGTTTATCTATATCTATCTATCTATCTATATATAT
The DNA here is from genome assembly GCF_046866305.1 of Octopus bimaculoides. Classification (NCBI taxonomy): domain Eukaryota; kingdom Metazoa; phylum Mollusca; class Cephalopoda; order Octopoda; family Octopodidae; genus Octopus; species Octopus bimaculoides. The sequence goes on along the minus strand of NC_142930.1, from coordinate 117,669,506 downwards.
ATATATATATATATATATATATATATATATATATATATATATATATATATAAGCATAGATATGTAGACATATGTAGAATGATCAGTTTCATATAATATGTATCTATATACGTTAACGTTGTTCTTTATTTACCTATCATTCATCAGTAATACGTTAAAAGTTTTCCAATATTTTTGTTTGGTTCCTTCATTACAAAGTATATTACTATTATATAGGTAAACTAAATATATGTTCTTTCGAAAATCTTTTTAGATATCCGCATCATATCGATGTTATAAAGGACAATATGATTTATTTCATTTATGCATTTCTTCTTATTGTAGTATTTCTGTCTTTATTCATTTTGTTATTGTTTGTTACTCTTGCTTCTGCTGTTCTCATCTCTGTTATCTTCTCTGTAAACAACGTGTCGTGTTTACGTCCCGCATATTTCGCAACACATCTACGGTATATATATATATTTATGATCCTGAGTGGCATGTTTCCGAAGTGTGCGATTGAGAAACGCATTTCTTGTCCCTCTTGCTATAAACAAAATATGCACATGAAATACATCGCGTCCTTCTTCATATGCACATAGCATGCACATGAAATACATCACGGGTCCATCATTAAACCGAAAGAAATTGAATGTTTAGCAAGATATTGTTGTTACTCGCACATGTGATAAATATATACAACCTTTCAATACTTTCATAGAAAACTGTAATACTTTCACCGATAGTAGTTTCATATCAATGATGGCAAGTCATCACTACATGGAATTTGATATCTACGAAAACCACATTGATGACGTCACAAAAGTTGAAGCTACTGAGATCATGATTACAACAATCATAACTGCAAAGTATCGTAAAATAGAAAATCGTAGAATTTTCTCAGTCGTACTATCGACAAATCATGCAAAAAGAGAGGTTACAACAAATTAGCTTAGCTGAAATAGGGCGGCGAGCTGGCAGAAACGTTAGCACGCTGAGCGATATGCTTATCGATATTCCATCTGCCGATACGTTCTGAGTTCAAATTACGCCGAGGCCGAATTGGCCTTACGGGGTCGATAAATTAAGTACCAACTACGCACTGGGGTCGATGTAATCGACTTCATCCGTTTGTCTGTCCTTGTTTGTTCCCTCTATGTTTAGCCCCTTGTGGGCAATAAAGAAATAGTGCCACCACTATTTTATCCAGTAAGATAAGCTGAGCTATCAGCAATTTTGGCAGGCACGATTATTCCAATAGCAACATCAGCATAAATCATACTGTGTGCCCAAGATAATTTGACGTGGCGGAAGAATAAGTTTTAGAACATTATCATCACAATAGGAAAACAACAATATAGTAACCCCAAAAGTACGTCAACTTGAATATATACCAGACCAATTCTTCCTATGTTGACCAATGCGACCCGCTGCAGGATTGAGTATGATAAATCGAAGTGAGTACAAATTGAGTTGTCCCTCAAGGATGGGGGAGATGGAACGAGGAGTGTTAGCAGAGAGGCATAACGCCTCGGTTGCGTGGGAATAAATATCCGTATTGCAATTCACCTACCGGCATTTCTCTTTGCTGAAGTTGCCGTTAACAAATTTACAACCACATATTAATAATTCTCAAGGCTATCGTTATGAATGTGGGTGTTAAGAGATCTGTTAGCAGATGCTGATCGATATATATGTGCGACTGCATTACATGGAATCAAAGATTAATAAACTATGAAACAATTTATGCATTTCGTTTATTCACCTAAGTGTTTACTAAGCGAAAAACTAATAAACAGAATTCGTTGTAGAACCGATATCCGACTGAAATTGCAGCAGAAATAACATCAATAACATCCACATTTGAGCTAATATGAATATGCTGTTAATTCAAAGTAATAACAGAAACGACATTGAAAATACAGACAAAGAAAAACTCACAGTTTTGCCATTCATAAATATGGATAACAATGTATATAGTAATGCAGACTCACATATATATCTAAGCGCTTTCACTCCATCAAGTAATAACCATGAGAGGAGGTGGACAGAAAATGTATAAGAGTTTGTTGGGTCTACAATTTGCAGATAGACACGGGAAAGTTCCATACTGAGAAGAGGTTGTTCGTTTAACAAGGGTTACTGAAATAGACGCATCATTAAACAATTCAGCCAAAATTTTTTCTCCACTGAAGGAAATGACTAGGCAGAGATAGCTTATATGTGTTATGAACGTGCGCTGCTTAAAGACAGATTCAATTTCGGAGAGACACGGAAGATCGTCGATGCAGAGAATTGCGGGAACGATCAAGGATTTCTGCATTTTCGATCACTGAAGTGTATTATTACCAAATCCTTAGACAAGATCTGAATTTTTTGATATTGGAGACACTGGATACTACTTTCACTGGCATTGCGAAAAGACACCGAGCGTACATTGATATATGTATCCCATCTGCATTTCTATGACATTATATTCTAAAATCATATATATCGATCTGTCTATACTATGCGTACTTAAGTGAATACATACATAATAAATGAAAGCATATACAGAGCCACAGGCGCCATGGTTTGGTAAGAAGCATGTTTCTCATTCTCATGGTTCAGGTTTGGGTTATTTTATACAAGTACATTAAAAGATAGATTGAACAGGCTTTAATCCAAATCACAATAGTTTCTGTGCAATGGTATAAGCTGTTAATTGCTGAGTGTTTCATTCATTATTCATATTATTATATAAATCTTACATAAATATGATACAAGGAATAGCTGTCTGCACGCATGTCATCAGGTGAGTGGCTCTGAGAGACCTGCTGGTTCAGCTATGGTTCTCATTTTTATATATGTAAAGCAATAGAAAAGTAGATGTGAACCAGCAATGCTTTGAAAGACACACATCTGACGAGGCGAATGTACACAGCTAGATTATGTGTGCATCTAAGTGTGTGCATCTAAGCGCACGCCCATATGTAAATATATAAGTTAGAACATATATGCGTTTGTATATATCTACATGTGTATATAGACACATATGTGTATATCAACACATATCTCAATATCTGTGTCTAACTATATACGTACGCATTCATACATCTGTTAATATAGGCACATATTTGTCGCGTGTGTCTACTGAGGTGTTGAAGTTACGGGTACTTCGTTTGTTTGTGCATCATATGTGTGCATGTATGTGCATGACACTGTTATGAGTGATGGTGTGTCTACTGATTAGATTATACACGAATATATATGATATTATTTGAAACAATTTCAGACGTACAAAGTCAGAGCGGAAGGATAGGAGCGCTTGGCGAATCATGAGTAAATATTATTAATTATTGTGATATAAATAACAAACACAAATAGTTTTATTAATGTTGTCTATGCTATCGTTGATTTTCCTTTTAATATTATTGTATTTATTTCGGTTTCTAACGCTTTTAATTTTTTATGGCAAACTAGACATTCCTAATCGATGAATGTATTTTGCCAAACCATGATTCCATTGATGAATTTAGATTTAATCTTTTAAAAGAAAGTAATGAATGTAGGCAAACAGACAAATAACTCGGTAGAAAATTGTGCCAAAGATAAATATACATCATTTCTTTTGTCCTATTATCCACTGTTTTAATCTTATTCTTAATATGAAAGTAATAATCACATAGCACACAGTCTATATTGAGAGTACTCAGATAATATGTGTAAGAATATGTATATATATACAAATACGCAAACAGATATGCACAAAGAGCTTGTATATTTATATATATATATACGAGAGGTGTATGAAAAGTTTTAAGCCTAACCGAGAAATGGGGCTGCTTGGTAGCTGAAACAATTTTTTCTGGTAAGTACAGTCTTTTCGGAGTAATCTTGCTCAATTTTATGATTCTGATATTTTAATTTTTGATTTCTTTTTTTGCAGATTTTTGAAAAAACAAGTGTCAAGGTTACAAAGAAAATAGAGAAAACTGAGTATCGTGCTGTCATAAAGTACCTTCATTTGAAAGGCATGACTCCCTCAGAAATCCATGAAGATATGGTGAGAACCTTAACAGACAATGCTCCTTGATATGCAACAGTCAGGGAATGTGTCACACTGCCGTTCATCTTGGCTGTGTATAGTTTCTTCTTTCTTTACTGCCCACAAGGGGCTAAACATAGAGGGGACAAACAAGGACGGACAAAGGTATTAAGTCGATTATATCGACCCCAGTGGGTAACTGGTACTTATTTAATCGATCCCGAAATGATGAAAGGCAAAGTCGACCTTGGCGGAATTTGAACTCAGAAGTTGGCGGAATAAAAAACACTGATAAGCATTTCGCCCATCATACTAAAGTTTCTGCTAGCTGGCCGTTGTGTATAGTTTCTGCTAAGTTAAATTTTCAGGGATAGGTGAAGATCTATTGAACGATAATTAGGTTGTGCGGTATGTTGCTATGGAAACACTTTTTATCAAATTTGCGATTATGTTATTGTTATATTTGTGACTGCGTTGTTGTTCAGAATTTATTCATGCATGTGAATCATATTTGTCGCGTGTGTCTATTGAGGTGTTGAAGTTACGGGTCACACGTTTGACTTTTAGTTGTTCATGCATGAATGTAGTTAGGTGGAGGTGCTTTTGGTTTTATTTGGATACTAATGGTAGATATGATCTTTTGTGTTGGAAATGTGGAGATTTATGTTCAGAATTGAGTCTAGCATTTAAGATTGGGTTCTTTATTAATATATAGCAGTTGTTACCTCACCGAGATTTTACAGGTTCAGAAAAGTATATACGTAGGTAGTAAGTTTAGTGGGTTAGCAGATTCTTTTCTTTTATTTGTTTTATGAAGGTGGAGGTTATCAGGGAAGGATATCATGTTATTGGTAAAGAAATTTGTTTATCTTATGCTTTAATGTTCAGAAAAGTATGAAGGTAGGTGCAAAGTCTGTCTGGAGTCAAATTTTCTACGAGTTATTTAAAAATTTTAACATTTAGGGAGATGGAGTTTTATGGGTATAGTTTGCTATAACAGCTAGGGTGAAAGAATTAGTAATGTTATTGTTTTTATGTTTAGACGTGAATTCAAACTACTGCATGGGTATATGGAGGGTTTAGAATTTTTGTCAGGAAAAGATTGATTCAGAGTTTATGTTCAGAATTTGAATACTTACATTCCTTTGCCAACCATTATAACTCCAGGAAGAGAAAGCTTATGCGCGTTACGTAGCACACCTTATTACAAAAGTATGCATGCTGAACAGAATTGTGAAGTATAAGCTTCACATCTATAAGGTAAAGGTTTTACGAGCCATTAGTATCTCTCGAGTTTGACGCCTCTGATTTCATACACACACAAACACACACACATACACACACGCTCACATAATAATATAGATTTACTCAAAAGATTAAATGTGGTACTTAAAATGTTTGAGGCACCAGAATTTGGTAGGGTAAAAACTAAAAACACAATCAAGAGATTTGGTGAATAAAATTTGAAGTTAAGCAACAAAGATTCAATAGGTTATAGCAGTACCTACGTTTCGTACAAGCTCCATTTATTCATGCTCACATATATGAATATTTCAGTTCCATTCACTGGAACCAAGAACTTTCGACAAAATTATCACTTTCCAAAACTCTAATCCCATTTCCCACCACTACCTGGTCATGGGTATTTTATTAAGTTATGTTCCCCCTTTTCTATTTTTCTCCAGATCTATGCAATATTATACAATAAATTCTCTCTCTCTATTCTCTCTCTTTCTCTCTCTCTCTCTCTCTCTCTCCGAGTATATATATATATATATATATATATATATATATATATATATATATATATATATACATATATATATATATATATATATATATATATATATATATATATATATATATATATATATATATATATATATATATATATATATATATATATATACTTGTATTGAAGGCGAATGTATTAGTTAATGGAATATACAATTTAAAGCTTATCGTAACCAAACGTTCAACAAAACTTAACTTCACCATTGTTGAACAGTCAAATTCTTTGAACTCAAAATTGTATATTAACTAATGATCAAGTGAATAATGACGCACATACAGATATATATATATATATATATATATATATATATATATATATATATATATATATATATATAGACATATAATAAAAATTGAAAAATACTTAATCTTCAGTCCTTTGTAATTGTATGTATTAAACTTGCACATTCCGTGATCAACACAGCATATAATTAACTTTCGTTAAATTAATGGTTGCATTCGGTTTGCATTAATGGTCTGAATAGCTGCTTGCATTATAGACGTTTTTTGTTTCCTTTATAGTTTAGGAGCCTGTAAAGTTAATTAACTTAATAGGTCACTTAACTATTTTATAATGACAATATTTTTTTCTAATCTCACACGGGGTTGACGGAAACAGAATAATGCCCTTCTTAATACTTTAGTTAATTTATCTAACGTTAACGAGGCAAGATGTGAAGCAAGTATAGAGATGCTTTTGTTGCAACAATTATCAACAAAATAACCGTCACGAGCAAAACTGATATAGTCCTGGAATTTAAGAGTATTTTTGACATTGCAGTTCCACACCTACTATAAGTCTCAGCTGTTTTTTCACAACCTACTTATACATGTAGTATGTATTTCATTGTAGAATATCATCCCACATTGAAAGGCGCCAAGCTGACAGAAACTGTAACACGCCGGGCGAAACACTTAGTATTTCGTCTGTTTTTATCTGCTGAGTTCAAATTCCGCCGAGGTCGACAGTGCCCTTCACCCTTTCAGGGTCGATTAAATACGTACTAGTTACGCACTGGGGTCGATTTAATCGACTTAATCTCTTTGTCTGTCCTTGTTTGTCTCCTCTATGTTTAGCCCTCTGTGGGCAGTAAATATATAAGAAACATTTGCACGTCGGGCGAAACGCTTAGCGGTATTTCTTCTGTCTTTGTGCTCTGAGTTCAAATTCCGTCGAGGTCGATTTTGCCTTTCATCCTTTCGGAGTCGATAACATTAAGTACTAGTTGCGTACTGGATTCGATCTAATTAACTACCCTCCTCCTCCAAAATTTCGGGCCTTGTGCCTGGAGAAGAAAAGAATAATATCCCGCTCTGAAATTGCCTGGATAATATCGTTGAGATTTTCGGTTCTACATGAAGCTTAATCAACAAATTCATAGTTCCCATTACTCTGTAAATAGGATATAACTGATTTTCCAGTTTCTCTGGCGTATATGTATTCCTCCCTAGACGATACGCCGGTGCATCGCAAATACATGATATAAAATATATGAGGAAATACATTCAAAAACTTGAAGATATATTCTTCCACAAATACAGTTACTGCAGTATATTTAAAGATAGTAATTTTACTCAAGTAAACGATGCTAGTCTTCTTTTGCATTAAAACTGGTTGTTTAAATTAAAGAATTTAAATAACTTCAGCGAAATTCATCAGAGACTCGGAAATAATTTCATATATTTGTTTTCAATACTTACACACGGATTCCACATTCTGTGGCAGTTAGGTATTTGTCATCCATTTGTAGTCAACAAATTAATGTAACAATCGAGTGTGGGCAAAGTCATCGACAAATTCTCACCAACAAAATGTTAGTCCTTACAAACAAGCAAGGGGTTAATTATGAATCTAAAATACATTTTCTCACCATATGCCTGCCACCAAACATTGCAGTGTTTAGTTATTAATATTACCCTCAAATCATCAAGGCGGCCAGCTCGCAGAATTGTTAGAGTGCCGGTCTGAATACTAAGCGTTATTTCATCAGTTTTTGTGTTCTCAGTTCAAATTCTACCGAGGTTGATTTACCTTTTATCATTTCGGTATAATTAAAATAATTTCCAGTCAACCTAATTGATACACCTCATATACATAATTGCTGTCCTCGTGTCAAAATTTGAAATAAGTATTATCCTGAAAAATTTTTTTTAATTGAAGTGCTGCCATGTTTAGCTTTTGCATTTCATATCCTAACACATGCACCTGTTTAATTCTTTTCTTTATTGTAAGTTATGGTAACCTATCACAATGCAAAGCTTAACCTGGTGTATCTGACAATACATATTACAGTGTAAACTGGTTATTGAAATGCTACGTTAGGAAAACGAATATCAAATCAATGTTAGTTATAAAATGGGCACCTGGTGAGTCAAACAACTGCATTATTCGGATTCGAATGTTTCTGATATCTTTTTATTTTATGTCGTTACTCTTTCAGGAATCATTAAGCTATTACGTTAAAATTCACACAATATTTATGAATACTGCGTCATTTACTGTGATTGAAATTCAAAGTATTTAATTTTGAAAATACTTTTGTAATTCGTACTTACTGATGATATTATAGTGATTGACAGTTATTCGTCGTATATTTTCCTATATTTACTGGACATTTGTAAGTGGAAACTCACCATGTTTGTATAAGAAAAATAACTGTAGCTTAGTTTTGGAAGGAGAGGAACATGTATTACTGACAGTAATTATGCATCAGTCAGTGAAAGAATTAGAATGAAGTTCAATTCGAATTTACCGGAATCGAATCTAGTGTTGTATTTAATCTGTTTAATGTTAGCTATTGTATATGATGCATCTGTTGTATATGATTGGATAACATTATATCGTATTGGTAGATCTCAGCTAATGTACATTCTATGTAGTGATCTACTTTGTATCAATCAAACTCCCCTTTTGATTTTTTTTCTTTAAACTGCTTCATTATCGTTGTTGTGAAGACTTAATATTGTGCGTGATATTCACAAAAATAATGCTTATTTCATTTCACTTCTATAAGCACATTTAATTTTTGTTACAAATTAAATTTCCCTTAAATTGCAATTCTAAAGTGTAAAACATGAACATTACAGGAAACATATAAAAGTGCATCACGTGACTACACGACAGAAAAACAGCAATTTTAAATGCTTATATTATGCTACACTTGAATCTACTTTTAAAAAAAT
>NC_142930.1:117628024-117655524 GCF_046866305.1 Octopus bimaculoides | reverse complement strand
AAACCAAAGAATAGCGCGAATGAAATCGGTAGCTACTTATAATGCTGGGATTGAAGTGGTCTTTGCTAGAATTTTACAACCCTTCAAATTGACTGCAAGGTTTCCGTCATGAAGAAGTCCCTATTTAATTATGTAAGGACATTTTAATATGCAAAATTATACTACTGTCAAATCTTTGTGAATTAAGGGATTGAGTCAATCCAAACTTCTCTTACAGTTACGTAAGTAATATAAATTCGTTGTGGTACAATTTATATGATTTACATTACCATAAGAATAATTGATTGTATCCCTTTAGAACTCAAACACTAATATACTAAATTTCCATTTACCAACATTTATTCGACTCCCGTTTCTTTGCTTTACATTATTAAGTTGTACATTACTGCACTTATAAATATATTACTTTTCAACATTTTATGTGTAAGTGTAAGTATAAAGCAGGAAAGAGATATAAATGTGTGTGCAATCGTTGCAACACTATTTGTTGCATAATGTTTGCAATGAGGAATACTGCTGGAAGCAGGTGATTAAATATGAAGTAACACTATTCTTTCCTAGACAGACGGACAAAGCAAACATACAAAATTATATATATATATATATATATATATATATATATATATATATATATATATATATATATATATATATATATATATATATATATATATATATATATATATATGCAATAGGCAAAACTATGTTTCAGAATATTTCTTTCAAAAGAAATAATAATATTCAAAATCAAATATGAATGCTTTATCTGTAACTAAATATATTATATGTCTCCACAAATTATACTAGAGTTAGGAAAGAAAATTTTTGATGGATTGAAATACACCATTATTTATATAAAGATACTAAGATTACAAACGTAGACCTCATAAATTTCTCTCATCGCATACAATAGTGAAAAAGAGATTAAAGCATTGACTAAATATTCTCGTCCAAATATATATATATTTTAGAAACTTTTGCCTCAGCTATAAATTAAACCATATTACAAAAGTTGTTTCTATAGCGCAAAGAAAACTTTACAAAAAAGAGAAAAATTTTCATCACGTAAAATAACATTTCTATCATTCATATTCTTTTGTTATTTTGAAATTGTGCTTTAGTATGTCTGCTTCTGAGAGAAAGATGAAAAGAGAAATTTAAAGAAACATATGGAAGATAATAATATCCAAATACTTACTATTATTGTTGACGTTCATTGAAGTCTGATGAAAATGAATTCCATTGTTTCCAATATGTGGGTGGTAATTATTTATAAATCTTGTAGTTCTCTACGATACGTTTAAGCACATCACGATAAGAAACATTGAGTTAGAAGGTAAACAAATTCAACTAACTACTGGGAGAAATTTCCTCAGATCTGATACGACTATATATTCAACAGAAAAATATGTACCATGCACTATCTGTACAATGATAACATATTCATTCACATATCAACAAATGAAAATAATACTGAGACTCGCTCAGCTCATACTGTAGAGGCATATAATAAAGTATCAGAATTCACAGCAATCTTCTATATAGTCGCAAAACATCATTTAAAACAAGTCTCAGAGTATAAAAAAAAAAAAAATTGCCATCGTTGATCTATAAAATATAATGCTTACTACACTAACACCTATGGACTTAATTTATAATCGGCATAAGTATCATCCACCGAATAATATTATTTACACAAAACGTCATACACCCTTTTATCTTAAAACAAACATCTAGAACAACTCAAACAACAGAAAATAACGCGCAAAGATATGCACTTAAACGTCCAAGCTTTTATTATACACTTCTGACTTTTGAAATATTGGTTTCAAATTTTGACACCAGATCAGCTATTTTGAACAAAGGGTTACGTCGAGCTTAAAAACAAACGGAATTCTATTCCAATATGTTTTTCAAGTGGTGGTTTTGTAAGAGATTTCAAATTGGATCAAGACACGAACTCCTTGAGCTCTGGGTAGGTAAAGACGATCAGCGTCTACCCTTAGGTAGTGCGTCCGGTATACTAATGATTCTACTAAGCTCGCCGCCTTAAACTGTTTTACATATTAACGAAAGGTTACGAAATGCCTCCTCTAACACTTAACAGTGAAACTGAACTATAGCACCAATCAATAAATTTTATACACATTAGCAAATGTGATCCTGCAGAGCATGCTCGATAATGATTGTGAAAAAATATAATAAACTATTATTATTATTATTATTATTATTATTATTATTATTATTATTATTATTATTATTATTATTATTATTAGTAGTAGTAGTAGTAGTAGTAGTAGTAGTAGTAGTATGTTTTTTTTCTTCTTTCTGCAAATATTTTTCCATTTCTCGCCGAGTGTTTTCCGTACACCTAGGGCAGAGAAGCTCATTGTATGCATTCCCAGTTTACACACGCAAATTCACACGTACAATATGTATTCTAAAAAATAAATAAATAAATTCATGAAGGGATGTTGTTTTCACGGAGATAATGCACTTCTCAGTACATGAGTCGTTCCAGTTAACACGATTTTTTGCACTTCCTGTAGGGATGATAAACCTTGTATCATTTTCAAATAGTTTTCAGTAGCTTTTTTTTATCATTCCTAGAGATCCTGCAATAACTGGTACGTTAGTCGCCTTGAGGTGCCACATTTTTTTTTCTATTTTTTTTAGCAAGTCTTTTATTTACTAATTTCGTCAAATTCTTTCGCCGCTATACTATGATCGCAAGGAATACTTATGTCAATTAATATACATATCTTCTTTGTCTGATCTCTTATAATAATATCCAGTTTATTAGGTTTTATAGTTTTGTCGTTATGTACAGGGAATTCCCTGAGAATCGACACATTTTCTCCCTAAATCACAGCTTCAGGACGGTGTTTATACTATTTGTAGGCGGTTTTGATTTTATAATGCCGACATATTATTATTATTTTTTTTTATTATCATTATTATTATTATTATTATTATTACTATTTTAATTATCATCTTTCAATTCTGTTTCCATTTATTTCCGAGTGTCTTCCTGACACCTAGGGCAGAGAAAGGTACTGTATACATTGGTAGGCCATTAAAACAAACACACCAGATTGTTCATTTACAAAGTCATGTGATAGATAAAAGGGGAAGAAAGTAGAGAGAGAAAGGAAAAAATTATAAAGTAAACAAAGAAAATAAATGTGAAAAAGGAAAGAACATTCACAAAGACAAATCACATATAGACAATTCACACATAAGAGGCAAACTTTCGTGTGAGCTTTACACGGCATTCTACTCAAATCTCCTCCAGCCATTTATCTATATCTCTACTTACTGTTCCCATCGCAACTAAAACTACTGGTGTCGTTAATATAGGAACGAGTTTTTAAATCTGAGCAAGAGAATTAGTTGCATATTTCGTGCAGAGTATACGCTAGTCTTTATATTCAACGCATACTTGGCATGTTTTGAGCGAGCGTAATAAGCCTAAAGTCGCGTAAATTATTTCATATATCTCTTGCTTGAGTTCTTTATTATTCTTGCAATGGATTATTGATTCCTTTTCTTTTGGAGAAGACAGGGTTTCTGTAACTAAGTGACTTCGTATTTTACACACTGTAGTGACTGTTTACCAGAGACGGAAAAACTCTGTGTGTGTGTGTGTGTGTGTGTGTGTGTATGTGTGTGCGTGTGTGTGCGCGCGCGTGTATGTGAGAGAGAGAGAGAGACAGACAGAGACAGAATGCCAGAGAAAGACGGAATGGGAGAGAGACGGAATGAGAGAGAAAAATATGGAATGAGGGAGATTGAGGGTGTTGTGTCGACACCTCCAGGCGAAGAAGTAATATCTCCCAAGACATATAAATAGAGGTAGTCTGGCCGTGGGAGATTATGTTGAGTAGCAGTTGAGTATCAGTCGAGTAGCAGTTGTGTAGCGGTTGAGTAGAGATTATCCGAAGGTGCTAGATAGCAGTAGCCTGAGACATAACAGAGAGAATGCGACATAGAGAGAGAGAGAGGGAGGAAGAGAGAGAGAGTCTGGGAGGGTTATGGAGAGAACATTTTATCGTAATACGCTTCGTCTCGCATTTCAGAATTAAACTTTTATATTTTACTTTGAATATTTCCTTTCTATTATTTCGATTGAACCTACAATCCGAGTGCGTCTTTATATTTCATCAATTCCGCAGTCCTAATATAGAGAGAATGGGTAGGAAACGTTCCTTCTGTGTTAAATTATTTGGAGTCATCCACTTAAAATAGATCCTCTGATTGCTGTGACCAAAGTCAGCCACTCCCTTTTTCCACCTCTTCTTCAATATATCTTCTAACCCTCAGCGAGGAGAATATTTATTTGCCATTCTCCTTAATTCCAAAAAATGAAAACCAAACACTCTCTTCCGACGTCTCTGCAATACTGCCTGTTGTTGCCCGTCGAACAAAGCTGTCTTGGCACTCGTATTTGCTTGCAACTGATTCTGTTTTCGTTTATACTTTACGATGCTGTGAGCAGAGACCATTTGAATATTATATTATATTCATATGCGCAAGATCATCTGCCACAAAGCTTCGATATTGGAGGGCAGTAAATGAATAGTTTCCGTTTATTTTATTTTGGCGACTCAGAATTTTAAATAAAACCACGGTGAAGTTGCCAGGACTTGAACTCGGAACGTAAGTTAGCAGAAAAACATATTGGAAAGCATATCCCTGGTTAAAAGTGCTAGTGATAAAGTGCTATAAAACAAAATACAAAAAGTATTAGAGGATATATTATCGAAAATACGAAAGTTAAGATACAAACGGAAGAAGCAACAATATTTTAACAGAAATTACAAATTAAGAAAAGTAAGCCCTATTAATAGTGCAGTTCCAGAAACAGGTCTTGTAGCGGTCTGGCTGCAATATTCTTTCGTAGTTGAAGACAAATTAATAGAATTGCTGAGTAAGAATATATGTTATTTCAGCATATATTGTACAGCTTTTTAAAACTAGTGTTTCAGTATCTCTTTAGATATTGATATGTCACCATTTTATTCAATGTTAAGATTTCGTTATACATTTTGGTATAATGAGTACAACTTGCCAATACAGTTTCCTCATTACTTTTCTCATTTTGCCTTCGGAAATCTTTTCTTTAGGTTGTTATTCTATTTTATACTGTTTGATATATCACAATTTGTGTGTATCACTTATGAATAGATATCTTACATGAACTGGTAGACTTCGATGACATTTATTTGTTTTCAAATGTTTAGTCATAGAACTTTTCATTCAATGTCAAGAATGAAGTCATATATATACCATACCTAGACAAAAGGTCTGGGTAGTGTTGTCTTTAGCATACCTCACCTAATATCACAGTAAGATTTAGAACACGACGTGAATTTAATATTTCTTAGGTTGCTTAAAAAGAGTTTCCAGGTGAGTTTTGAAGCCCTCCACATAACTTTCTCAAAAAAAAAACCCATCTCAATATGTTTATTTCTGAAAGTAACTTAGATAAAATAACGCTGAATGAATTTCGTTAATTTCCAGAGCTGTATTTGAAGCATACTATGCGGGCATCATTAAAATACATTTCGAAGTAAATAAACGTAAAATAAACGTATGAATCGTGAAGTCTTCATGAATAAAGAAAAAAGAAAAACATAAAACTAAATATAAAGCCCCATTTCCGTCAGGTCGGTAACATACGATGAGTAAAGGTCGTAATGAGACAAAATGTTTACACATGAAATTCACACGCAACGAACGGATACATATGGGCTATATATATAGGAATAATTGGAAACCTACACATTTATCATATCTCTGATATCGTTCTTCGCTGACAAGTAAACTACTTGAATCATATACATACACACATACATACATGCATATATATATATATATATATATATATATATATATATATATATATATATATATATATATATATATATGTGGGTGTGTGTGTGTGTGAGTGTGTATGTGTGTGCGTGTATGTTTGTATATATATATATATATATATATATATATATATATATATATATATATATATATAAGTATGTGTGGGCATGTGTGTGTCTGTATAGTTAAATGTATAATTATGTATACTCATATATGTAAATATATGCGTTTATACACGAGTGATTATTGATTACTATCTGCCTTCCTATATATTTAGCTTCAGATAGAACCTTCCTCAGTGTAGTTTTATCAATAATGATACGCGCATGCACCTATGTATGTATATTAACACATTGAACTATGTATATATCTATATATATATATATATATATATATATGACTTATCATAGTTATATTTGCATACACGCTCACGTAAACACACACACACACGATAAAGTACAAAATCCTGAATGGCTGTATATAAGAGTATACGTGATTGTGGCAGTATGTAAATAGGAGTGTTTTTAAATAAGAATATATACAAACTGGCATATGACTGCACGTTTAATGCAAATTGCATATCGAAAAAGTCTATGCATGCGAATACAAAACTTATCATATATATGTACATATACATACATATATGTGTGTGTATGTATACACTCACACACACACACGCACACACATACGCACGCACACACAGATATATATATATATATATATATATATATATATATATATATATATATATATATATATATATATATATATATATATATATATATATATATATATATATACATACATAGAGGTGTTTGTTAATGCGTGTGACAACAGGTTTGTTGCTAATAAATTTGAAAATGTCATGCTTCTTCAGAACAGATTTTAGCAGATGATGAAATGTCATACACTACAGATAAATCAATACTAATGGCCAAGTGGCTGTACATTTCCATCAATTGTAAATAACACGCATAATCTAATGTCTGTAATGCATGTTTCGTACTTAACATATACAATGAATTAATGGCCACTCATTTCGACCTAGTTAGCAGAAGAATTGCATTTTTTGTTCCTATGTAGTTTGTATCACTATATTTACTTCATTTCCGCTAGACCTGACATGCAATCTCGTCATAATATTCCGATGATATGATTGACTTTCAAATACTGTTTTATCTTGACATTTTCTGTTTCTTTCTTTAAATATCAACACGTTATTACTTTGCGCTCATTATATTATAATGGATGTGTTGCCTTTATTTTGTTTACATGCTTTTCTTTTACATGAGATTTTGCAAACATTTCGAAGATTAGATGTGCACCTTACTCTAATCGTCTGCAGTTTCAATTATGTCTTCCAATCGAGAATTATTCCAGTTATTTGTTTTAATATTTAATATATTAGATTGTACATTTGATGTAACAAAGCATTTTCGTAATCGATTACTACTACTACTACTACTACTACTACTACTACTACTACTACTACTACTACTACTACTACTCGTAGTAGTAGTAGTAGTAGTAGTAGTAGTAGTAGTAGTAGTAGTAGTACTGCACCTAATCAAAATAATGATCCTTTCTACTTTATTTATAAACCCTGAAAGTTTCTCTACACGACTGTAACTTATCGTATGGACCCTGTATAATATTATTAAAAAGTATAATAATAATAATAATAATAATAATAGAAGAAGAAGGAGGAGGAGAGGGACGAGGGGGAGGGGACGAGAAGAAGAAGAAGAAGAAGAAGAAGAAGAAGAAGAAGAAGAAGAAGAAGAAGAAGAAGAAGAAGAAGAAGAAGAAGAAGAAGAAGAAGAAGAAAGGGGATGGGTTCTGTGAGATTATATTGACACCAGTAATCAACTGAAACTTCACGCACTGAAGTCGACGAAACCTACTCAATGCCACCTCCTCAAAAGTTCCTGACTTTGTGCAAAATAATAATCTTTTAATAAGCCACAGTATGTTGAAAAGATGGAGAATAAAGCACTCTCAGCTTAAACAGTAATATAATATTTATGTCGAGAAAATGAATTTATATAAAGATGAAGGGCTGAAGCAGAGGACGACGTTATGTGATGCATAATTTGAGTGTATTAAAAATTCATAATTCATAAGTTATACACAGAATAAATGAAACATCAAACATACAAATACATCAAAATGCGGTTTTAAACAAATGAAACCAGCAGTTAGGTTCATGGATTTATGCCATTCCAGATTATGCTGTACGTAAGCTCTATTATTCACATTGAGACTTCTAATAAACTGCGCAAGTGACCTTTCATGCATTCTGGGCAGTTGAAATATATTACACCGAAATATCTATCTCGATAATGTGCTATTAGTCGCCAAGCTAAATACTTGTCAGTATTTTGTCTGTCTTTACGTTCTGAGTTCAAATTCCGACGAGGTCGACTTTGCCTTACATCCTTTCGGGGTTGATAAATTAAGTACCATTTGCGTACTGGGAAAGATCTAATCGATTGGCCCCGTCCCCAAAAATTTCAGGCCTTGTGCCTAGAGTACAAAAGAATAATGAGCTATTAGTCTATTTATTTCCGACACCTAAAATGTGATTTCTTTTCATTACAATTCGTACTTTGCTTGAATATACGTTGTGTAAACGGTAGAGGGAGCTGTTAGAAGTTGGAACTATCTTTCTAGACATTCTGCTTTAAAAGATATTGTCTCTTCTTCAGCAGTGACGGCGATAACGAGGCTGAAGCCGATGAGGAAGGCGTGGACAACAGGGAGGATGGTGATGATAATAATGATCATGATGTCCACGATAACGGTGGCGACGGCGATGACGAAGACGACAAGCACGACGAAGACGACAAGCACGACGAAGACGTCGACGACGACGGCGATAATTATACTAATGATGATGACGACGGTGACAATGATGAGGATGATGATGATGCTTTTTATTATAGGTACAAGGCCCGAACTTTTAAACGGAATGTGAAGCTAGTCCAATGGTGTCCAATGGGAGCATATTTTTCAAATTTTGTGTAAGATGGTTAGCAGTTACATCGGCACATTTTTCAACAGGTAATTGCTTCATCTACCCCTATACAATGAAATGCAAAGACAACCTGGTCACAATATGAACTTAAGAAGCAAGGACGGATGAAATGGTGCTAAGAATTTTGATGGGGACGGAAAATGGAAAATACAAGAAAAAATTATTAATCACAACGATCGTTCCGATCCACCTGCATCTATTCCTCGTGGGTTGTATACTGGTTGTGGTACATTCCTAAAAGCAGAAATATATGCATATATATATATATATATATATATATATATATATATATATATATATATATAAATATATATATATATATATATATATATATATATATATCTTGTGGTCCGTTATTTACAATCATCAGTTCTCGTATTCCAGACAGTGAACGCTGGATGCATACGAATCGTGTATTTGTTGAAATGCTTAAGTTCACTTCTGCTTGTAGAAATCATATACTTACAAGAATGTTCACCTTGCATAAATTATGTGATTCTCGCAGACGATCGATATTTATTCGTGTACATTTCGTGGCCAGTATCTCATTGTTGCTTATCTTCAGAACATCATGTGATAGTCATATATTATATCATAAGATAATTCTTTTTTTATTTCTTTGACGACATATTAAATATAATATTACTTTCATGTTTTTTTAAGACATATAATATTATTTTTATCATATTATATACCTTGATTATTCTCTTATATCAAAATAATATTTCAATGCACAGTAAGTAATGAACAACACTCCTTGAAATATCAATCTCCTGAGAAAAACTTTGAGACTTAATATTTAAAATTAAATTTTGCTGTCTCCTTCATCTTAAAAACTGTGTTCACTAACGTCGAATTCATTATATGCAATATTTTCTTGGATATACGAATACATTTTGCTATAACATTTCTTAATTACGTTTAAAAAACGATTTCTGACTCATCCAATGTAGTAAATTTCCTCATCTAACACTTACTAGAATACAGGTAAAAACCACATCTACAAAGATATGTGTGTGTGTGTGTGTGTGTTTCTCTGCGTGTATATGTATATAAATATATGTATGTATAGATAGCTGTCTCCATATATACATGTATATGTATATATATATATATATATATATATATATATATATATATATATATATATATATATATATATATATATATATATATATATATATATATATATATATATATGTATGTATGTATGTATGTATGTATGTATGTATGTACGTATGTATGTATATATGTATATATGTATGTATTATCTGATTCAGAAATTTTCAAGTTCCAATACTCTGGCAATAAGGGTTATATATATATATATATATATATATATATAGATGCAGCACAGAATTTTGTCAGTGAACAGGTTGCGGTCTCAAAGCGACGAAAATATTTCGACAAACAAAATTTAAATGTTGAAGTGAATCTAACGGATTTTGTGTGTTATTTTAAATGGCTTATAAACATCTTCCACGCTGCAATTATATATATATATATATATATATATTTCAGTCAGATGCCATTTTCTAAAGCACATTGGGATCCCAAGCTTTCTGAGTGATGTAATTTGAATGGAAGTCCAATGGAATTAATGCAGCTACAATTCTTACGTTAGAGCTATTCCACAAACGCCGAAACACTAATACTATATCAGTCTGCATATTCATTTACCCCTTTAATTTTTTCAGGCATTTGATTGCGGCCATGCTGGAGCATCACGTTTATAGGCGCAGGAGTGGCTGTGTGGTAAGTAGCTTGCTTACCAACCCCATGGTTCCGTGTTCAGTCCCACCCCGCTTCAAGTTGGGCAAGTGTTTTCTACTATAGCCTCGGGCCGACCAAAGATTTGTGAGTAGATTTGGTAGACGGAAACTGAAAGAAGCCCTTCGTATATATATATATATATATATATATATATATATATATATATATATATATATATATATATATATATGTGTGTGTGTGTGTATGTGTGCGTGTGTCTTTGTTTGTCCCCCTACCATTGCTTGACAACTGAAACTGGTGTGACTAAGTCCCCGTAAATTAGCGGTTCGGCAAGAGAGACCGATAGAATAAGTTCAAAGAATAAGTCCCGGGGTCGATTTGCTCAGCTATAGGCGGTGCTCTAGCATGGCCTCAATCAAATGACTGAAACAATTAAAAAATAGAAGAGAGAGTAAGAGTATATATATTAACGCTTGACAACCAGTGTTGGTGTGTTTACTGGTGTGTTCCGAGTAACCTAGTGGTTCGGCTAAATAAGAAGGTAGAATAATTACTAGGCTTACAAAGTATTAGGGTCCATTTGTTCGACTAAACACGATGCTTCTGCATGGCAGCAGTCAAATGACTGAAAAAAGTAAAGGAATAAATGAATATGCAGACTGACACAGTATTGGTGTATCGGCGTTTCTGGAATAGCCCTAACGTAAGAATTATAGCTGCAATCATAACATTTGACTCCCATTCATATTTCATCAGTCAAAATGCTTGGGATCCCTATCTGCTTTAGAAAATTGCCTCTGATTGAAATGCCACGCAACGCGATCGAATACTCCGCCTTGTTATTGCGAAGCAATTCGGCCATATATCTCCTTCGCGCGCACACACACATACACGCAGAAACCTTATGAAATAAATTTGATTATTCTACATACGTTAACAATAAATTTGATGTATAATAAAAGTAGCTACAAGTACACGGTGTTGATCACAGACGAAGTAGACTCTTCTTATTGCATATGCAAATGCGGAAGTAACGATTGATCTCTCACGAAATTTACGTTTGCTTCATTACTGCTCATGAGCAAGAAATATTTGGCCTCTTCTGTCGAAGTAAGGTTCATAGAAATCATTATGTATATCGGCTTGAATATACACGTTTTAAGGGACATTGATAATCTGACAAATATATATGAGTTGTTTCTTGCTCACTTAGCTTGGTATTTCTCTTGCCAGGATCTCCTAATTCAAAGTCCTCTCTGCTATCGATATATATATATATATATATATATATATATATATATATATATATATATATATATATATATATATATATGCGTATGTATATGTGTATGTATGTATGTATGTATGTATACACACATATATACGTGTGTGTGCGTGCGCGAGCCAAGCAACGTGCGCGGGCGAGCGAGTGTATAGATAGGTATATGTAAACACTTACACACACACACATGCGTGCTCACATATATATATATATATATATATATATATATATATATATATATATATATATATATATATATATATATATATATATATATATATATATATATATAGATATAGATAGATAGATAGATATGTTCCTCTATTAGCCACACAGGGCTCAACATAGAGGGGACAAAATACAAATGTAGAGTTTTTCTTTTCGATGGGGACGAAAATAAAGTAAACAAATAAAATGGGGATAACGATGAAAAGGCATCGAGAAAATGTTTGGGGTATGTACAAAATATATATATATATATATATATATATATATATATATATATATATATATATATATATATATATATATATATATGCGTATGTATATGTGTATGTATGTATGTATGTATGTATGTATGTATACACACATATATACGTGTGTGTGCGTGCGCGAGCCAAGCAACGTGCGCGGGCGAGCGAGTGTATAGATAGGTATATGTAAACACTTACACACACACACATGCGTGCTCACATATATATATATATATATATATATATATATATATATATATATATATATATATATATATATATAGATATAGATAGATAGATAGATATGTTCCTCTATTAGCCACACAGGGCTCAACATAGAGGGGACAAAATACAAATGTAGAGTTTTTCTTTTCGATGGGGACGAAAATAAAGTAAACAAATAAAATGGGGATAACGATGAAAAGGCATCGAGAAAATGTTTGGGGTATGTACAAAATATATATATATATATATATATATATATATATATATATATATATATATATATATATATATATATATATATATATATATATATATATATATATATATATATATATATATATATATATATATATATATATATATATATATATATATATATATATATATATTACAAAAGATGAAAATATTACAAAAATTTCCCAATAAATGGGGAGTTTATCCGTGGAAAGAAAAACCTACGGAAAAGACCACAGTAACCTCGGTCCTTAGTGTAACAATTTGTTAAATAATATTCCTTTTATTTATGCAAGAAACGTAAGTAAATCTCTGTTTACAAAATTTTAAACGTTTTATAGAATCATGGTCAAGGTGGCTTCGTCATTTATACGTGCCATTCTTGCTACATGTATCCATCTATTTTCGAAACATTTGCTAGACAACACTTGCCTCTCTATTCTCACCTTCCTTTTCAAGTGATACTTGAAAATGTTGATGAGAGATTGACCAGAGAGGAAAGTGTTTGTCTCTAATCCTTTCAGACGCGTCCACTAGATGCATTCTTTCACCATAGCCACAAGTACAATAAATACAGCTCTTCCTTCCCGTTTAAAGGAAGGAGGCGTGACGATATTGACGATAGACTCGGTTGATTAACCGACTCGTCCCAAACGTGACAGCAGTCGTTCGACATAAGTCCACAGCTCCGAAATGGTTGGACACTGCACGAGTGCGTGCAGAACGGTTTCGTCGCTCTGACCGCATCTCGGGCAGGTCGGCCCCGCATTTCGCGAGCCGTGTCTATAGAGCTTATCCCGAACGGGTAGCGCTTCTCGGTAGCACTGCCAGGCCAGGGATCTCTGGAAGTTGTCCATAGGTCCCGGCCCGAAAGTCGTCCTGAACAGGCGGGTCAGATATTCCTCGTCGACGCCCAGGTTCGCCCCGAGATCGTCGTCGTACCTGCCCTCCACTAATCCCCTATAGAATGACTTCGTTGTGATGCAGCCGCTCAAGGTCGACCCGGGACGGCAAAGTTGTTGCAGAGCAACGCAACACTCACGGTGCCATTCGCCATTCCTCGGCCTGTTTTTGATCCACGACTGCAGCTCGGTCAAGGAAACGAGCTGCGGGAAAGTGCGTCGCACAAACGGCGACCACACCTGCTCATCGTCGTCTACGTAGAGCCGGAGATGTCGCAGTCTCAGCGCATGTCTGCGCATCATCAACCACGGCATGCCCAGCCCTCCTTTCAGCGGGTGTTGGCAACAAACAGATCGCCTCACCATCGGAACGCTTCCTTTCCACAAACAGCGGAAGAGGATGCGCTCCATTTCGGTCATGGCGCGATCGGGACAAGGCACGACGGTCAGGCGGTATTCGATGACGGACGCGATGTATGCGTTCGCCACCTCCACCCGACCTTTTAGGGACAGCTTCCTCTCGGACCATTGCCGGCAGAGAGTGGCCACCCTACTCGTTATCTCGTCCCAGTTCTTCTCCGTTTGCAGGTCCGGACCGAACCAGACTCCGAGCAACTTGACCGGACCGGACGGTATGGGCTTGCTTCTCCAGGTGCCGAGCAGCAAACCCACTGTCTTATCCCGGTTGATTTTCGCTCCCGTCACCGCTTCGTAGTCTTTCACGTCCCGCGGACAAGCTCGATGTGCTCGTGGCTAGACGTTATGACGGTGACGTCGTCCGCGTATGCCGACACGCTCGTCCCGCACCCCAGTTCTCTCGGGATGCCCCTCAGCGTCGCCAGCTTCCGCAGTAGTGGCTCGAGATTCAATACGTACAGGAGCGGCGACAGAGGGCATCCCTGACGGACCGAACGTGCAATATCGAAGGGTCTCGATAGACGTCCATTGACCCAAACAACCGAACGGATGCCTGTGTACAAGGCAGCCATCCAGTCGCGGAAAACGGGACCGAAGCCGGCCGCTTCGAGAACGGCGTCCAAGTATCGATGGTCTACCCTATCGAAAGCTTTGGATTGATCCAAATTGATCAGGGCCCCACCCATGCCAGGTTCCTTAACTACCCTCTCTATGATGTAGCGCATCAGATGGAGGTTGTCATGGATGCTCCGGCCCGGCACGGCGCACGTCTGCTCCGTGCCGACCAGTTTCTCGATGACAAGCGCCAACCGCTTGGCTAACACCTTGGCCATAATTTTCAAGTCTGCATTTAGCAGAGTGATGGGCCTAAAGTTATCTATGGCGTCCCCCTTGTTTGGATCTTTCTTCAGCAGCGTTACCGCTCCTCGGCTCACAAAACCCGGACTGCTCCGGTTCTGCTGCCAGTTGCAGTACACGGCCGCCAAGACGTCTCCAAACAAATCTGGCATACAGTTGTAAAGCTTGTAGGGCAGACCATCCGAACCCGGAGATTTTTCCGTCGAGCTACCCGCCATCGCGTCCCTCACCCCCTCCGCCGTGATGACTCCTTCGCAGCACTCCGCCTCTCTTGCCGAGAGTCGTGGAAAGCTGTGCAGGTAGGCACTAAAGTCCACCCTGCCTTCTTGCTCGCCTCTCCTCCCGAACAGTCGGGCAAAATGCCGCTGAAACGCCTCGCACATCTTGCTCGGCTCGAGCAATTCGCGCCCCTGTTCGTCTACCAGAGACCGGATGGTGGCTCTGTCACCTCGCTGTGCCTCCGGCACCCGGGCCTCTCGTGCGGCTCCAACATCTTCATTCCTCAGAGCACGCAACCTTGCCCTGACAGCACACCCTTCGTGTTTAGCATTTAAGTGTTGGTCGAGGGCCAACCTCGCCGCTAAAACGTCGGATGCGATGCCACTTCGCAATGCCTCTTCTAACTTTATCACTAGCTCCCCCTCTACTCTGTTCCTCTCTACAGCTAGTGCCCTGCTATACCTTATTGCTTCCGCCCTTACTGCTCTCTTGAGGGCAAACCACCATTTGTTGTTGACGATGGCTCCCGTCAAAGCCCTCTTTACTAACGTGCTAATCCGGTCTCTGAAAACGTGACTAAATGCGGGAAAGACGCATTTAGTTCCCAGTAACCGGGACCCTGCCTATGTGCCCTATCTAAGTTTAGCGTACACGTCACAAGTGTGTGATCCGTGTAGCTGACTATGTTGAACTGTGGACATCCTAAACTATCTCTATCTCTTGTCCTACACACTATCCTATCTAGATACGATCTCGACGACCCAATGCAGTTTCTCCAAGTCCACGTTGGCACATTTGGGTGGTCGAGTCGGTACCTGTCAGACAACTGGAAGCGTCTGAGCAGGTCTCTGAGGCTTTGCATCCCCTTCGAGTTTTGTCACTCCCCACGTAGTCTAGATGCGTGTCCAAGGTAGCATTCCAATCCCCAACTAAAAGTAAGGGACGAGACGTTCCCAGGAATACTTCTAGACGTCGAAAGAAGTCCGACCGACCTGTTAAAGGAGTCACATAAACTGGCAGCAGCCGAAAAGCGCCTCCATCACTGCTGTCCACATCTAGGACAACCAGTCTACGCTCCGGGTCCGGAAATATCGACTTTACTTGGAGATCCAGACTCTTGCGAAAAAGAACCGCCGTGCCACTACCGCCCATCCTCGGCAGACAGGGAGAAAAATAAATGTTAAACTGTCCGCCAAACATGGACTTTAGGGCCCGCGGTTCATAGAGTCTGGTCTCACTAATGGCTATGATATCCAAATTGTGTGACTTGATGTCATTTAAGAGGTACCCTTGTTTCCAAGGGGACCCCAAGCCACGCACATTCATACAACCAATCTTCACCATGATTCTATTTATACGTATGCTTTAAAGCACAAAATGAAAGGAAAAAGGATCTACTTACTGTTCGTAAGTTTTGTTTCCTCGTTGGATTTTTCACCAAGGAGGCTATTGTACAATTTCTTGCACAAATATTTTTGACATCCCCCTACCGAGTTGGGGTAGAGGCATTTTATTTTGTGGTGCAATGCTGGTGATACATGATAAATTCTAATGTGTTTTGGCGGTGTTGTACGTGGGTGGTTGTTTGTTTTGATGTCGTTATTTGTGATGTTTGTTTCAGAGTTGATGTAATTCATCAACTCTGTGTTTGTACTGTCTATTGCTGTTAGCATTGTTTTTTGCATATTACTATTGGTGTTAGGAGTATTTTCGGGAGGTGTGAATCTCCCTGCTTTGTTTGTGTTTGCATTTTGTTTTGTTTTCTTCTTACTGCGCTTCCTCTTTCCTTTCGTAGCTATTTGCCACCCTTCCCCACTCTATTCATCCGATGAGAGTTCTGAGGAGACAGAAAGAGGTAACGGCAAATTGTGTGCGTCTGTGTGTGTTTCTGTGAGTGTTTGTGTTGCTATTTTTGTTGGTGTTGGCTGCTTGTTATTTGTGTGTGGTGTATGTGATATGGGGGAGGGAGAGGCAGTCTTGGAATTTTCTTTTTTTTGTCTCTCCTGTTTCTGCAGTTTCTGTTGTCTTTTCTGTTGTGGTTATTGCTGATATTTCTGTTGTTGTTTTTTGTGTTCCTGGTGGTGTTGGTAGTAAAGTTTTTCTGTTGGGGGTATTTGGTAGTTGCTTCTGTTGTTGTTGTTGTTGTTGTTTAGCGGCCAGTGGGCAGTCCTTTTTCAGATGTGCCTCGTTGTTGCATAAGTAACAGCGAGGCTGCCTGCCCTCTACCACCACATACAGTTTGTGTTCCTCCGCCAGTCTAATGTTTGGAGGAATCTTCCGTGAAGCCTCCTCTGTGATGTGGAGAAGGATTTCCAGATCCCTCCCCCCAGTTCTTTTCCTCTACGACCGTAACTTCCAAAATATTTGCCTCCTCCATTTCGAGGCATACGGCCGATACTACCCATTGGGTGTCCACTTCTGATGGCACGTTTTTTATAATTACTTTGGTCACTCTCTGTCCAAGATAACTCGCTATCATCACCAAGTTATCTGTGCGGAGAGAGAGTGTCGAAAATTGCTTCGCTAAATTTTCATTTAAGAATCTCACCTGTACCGTGGCAAATTTCCGTCCCCACGTGACATGCTCTTGATGAGCCCATACAGGTTTAAGACATATCTCGATCTTATCTGTGCTAAAATTTTCTGCACGTTTGGTTTTTGCGTTTACCAGTTTATAAATGATGCATTTTTTTTTGTTCTATAATTTCTTTTGGAATGTTTATTTTAACATCATCGCCTTCTTTCTTAAGAAAGGATTTTGTGTTTTTAATTTGTTATTGTGTGAATGTCACTATTCTCCTTTTTTCCTTTATAGCATCGGCGAAATTTGTTTTTGTTTTTCTGGCGGACATGTCCTTTGGAACATTTTTGTTTATGTTGGTGTATGTACTGCCGGGTACAAAGGTGGCGCTAGTGGCAGCAGAGTTTGTTGAACAGGTGGTGGTGTCGGTGCTGACGGCCGATAAATTTGCGTCCTTGCTGTTGTTGTTGTTGTTGTTGTTGTTGTTGTTGTTGTTGTGGTTGTTATTGTTGGTGGTGGTGGTGATGACGGCGTCAGCAGCAATGGTGCTTACGTCAGAGACATTTGTGACGGTTTTTACGCATGGTCTTCTAACCTTGGTTACAGTCTTGTTTTTGTTGTTGGTGTTGGTGGTGGTGACAGGGCTGTTAACAGTATCCGTGACGTATAAATTTGCGTCCTTGCTGTTGTTCTTGTTTTTTGTTGTTGTCGTTGTTGGTGGTGGTGGTGGTGGTGGTGAGAGGTCTGTTAGTAGCTGTAATCGTCGTCTTTGTGACGTTTACAGCAACTGCGTTCCTGTCACTGTGTGAGCACGCGCTACTCTGTTCTTTTTTCTCTTCTGGCATCTGAAGCCTCGGGAAATGCTCATCAAAAGTAGAAGACAAGCGTTCCAAAATTGCGGTTTCAAATGTCGAGAAGGAAATTTTTGTATTTTGCTAGGGCCGAAACTGCCCCTGGGAGCCAATTCCTGCCTTTGTAAATACACAGAAATGAAGCCTAGGTGCTTCGCAACAGAAATATTTAAAAAATCCAACAAAATGTGGGCAATAGAAGGTCAAAAAGAGGTTTACCTCTGCAGCCGATGTGGCAGCACGTCCGTCAGATAGATAGATAGATAGATAGATAGATAGATAGATAGATAGATAGATAGATAGATAGATAGATAATTGTATAACTATAGTGTTAAATAAAGAGAAGCAGTGATCAGAGTGCGTCTGAGTGACTGTTATATTAAGTGAATATGTAGCACATGTATATAATAAAATTCTTGCATGGTTTTGTTAAATCTAGAATCGAAACTTTTCCTAGTAATAAATACATTTTTCTTACATCATATGACCAGTGATTTAATAGCCTTTCTTGCCTTCCAAATATAGTAAAATCTATTCCATGTATAAAATTTATTCCACCTATGAGTGAAAGTATACAGCGTTTGTTTTACATTATTTCTTTATCGAAATAGGTTTTATAAATCATTTTATGTCAATAACTAACAGCATTTTAAACTGAATGATGGATATATTTTCTTTTCCTTCTGCATATTTCAAAAGAGAAACAACAGAAGGCTTTTTTCACATTCCTTGAAGGTTATTGAGAACAAAATGCATAACACCCTGGGCAATTTTGCACAGATTCCCGTAGATTTTAACTACATGTCAAACCATTGTTTTTTAAAGTAATTTTACATTATTTTTACAAAACTTTTCAATATTTATACGCGCCGATTACATTTCTTCTAATATATATAAATGTCACGGGTAAATGATATGTGATGTGTATTTCATACAAAAGTTCATGCAAGAAACCACAATGTATGTTAGGCATAAGACACACACGGAAGTCTTTTCTAAAATGGAAACCAGGAAGTTGAGCAATACTATTAATGTTTTCACTCATATATTTAGTCCGAATATCTGCACTGCATCACATAAATTTCAACGACCTTAAACCATTGAATTATCGGTCGTAAGTAGCGGGTATTTGTCAATATTGATGAAAATTGCAAAAGGGAAATTAGAATTAACTCTTGTTACCCTATAATCTGCTCAAACCAATAATCAATACGTTTTACAAGATGGTGACATCTGATGAGATACAATTTGACCAGGTGATACGCCGTTGTTATTCTTCGTTACAGAATTAAACGTATCTCAGGCAGAAAAAGACAAAATAGTTTTTGTATGACATGCATCAGATCAACCTGTGAAATCCTCCAATATCCTATGAAATAATGATTTATATAATTCACACATAATTTCATGTTTCGTTGGAATATTATTTGCTACTTGCATTCATATGATATTTATTTTGTTGTCACGGTAATACCTGAAAAGTCTAAAATATAATTTCTTGATATTTTTGATAGTTTCGCCTACTGCCAGAACGAATATATAATAAAAACATTTGTGTATTTGGAGATATATTTATCGTTTGTCATTGACGCAAAAGCCATCCAATTTTTAAGTCTGCTTATAATTTCCAAAGTACAGAATATCTTGTTATTTGCGTGGTACAAGTAATTCTAAGATATTATTGTCGATTGAGTGAAATAGTCTGCGACCCGTCTGAGGGTGACATCTGTCCATTCAGCGTAAATAAAGTCGCAAGTAAATTGTCATGCCTTGCACATTGTAGCTTGTACTAATATTTTATCTGTACCTATATAAATATTGGTATAGAGACAGAGTTGATATTAACCATCTCTATAATACTAACTTACTGAACAAAACTAAAATTTACATAATTGTTTTTACGAGATTACGATCTGATAGAAACGATTTTAATATATAATTCGTATATAATTACACTATATTACACAACATTACTTTTTGTGCAGTTCCGAAATTATAAACAATCAATATTATACTGCCTTATGATATTACGGAATGAGGCATGTAGTACTCGATTACAGCTCTTAGTACCACTGCACTTAACAGTTAAGGTATTACTAGAGTTGGAGGTAGACTCCTCCGTACAGCTGGATGGGTTGACACCAATATTTGCTGCAGATGCAGATTTCGAGGAGAATCGTTGGCTGCATGCATGCGGAAGAATTCGCAAGGACTGGCCTTTATGCTCTAGAGTCCCCTACACCTGCTATACATTGTTCAGTGACATGTTTGTAACTGTCTACTGCAAATGATAGCAGAACGCGAGAGTTCGCAAACTTTTCAGATGTGAGTTAGTGTTGCTGTTGGAAGACGACATGCATATCGGGCATAATTTATAGTACATCTTGACACATGAATCGCAAATTTGGTTCCGCTGTCAGCCAAGAGATTGGCGCCTGTTTTAAACATTTACGTCAGTAACTTATGGGCACTTGTAATTGGAAACAAAACAGTCTAGGGCAGAGACCGACTCACGCGATACATTATAGTAAGCATAAATAAGGTATATGGAATAACAGGGCCCGAATGAACTTACATCAATCAAAACATTCGATAGAGCACAATGCACAATATTTGTGTGGAAGACAACGCCTTTCAAAACGTAAATGACGCGGAAAGAATTTTGCGTCATTTATGAAAGTCACAGACATATATTATACACGCATACATAAATATATATATATATATGTATGCGTCTGTGTATTCTTAATTAATGGTACTGCAAATATAATATCCTTACGTATCTCACGTCTATTATCATTCCTCCACTTCACTCTGTATTTCATATATTCTTTGTAACAACCATTTCTTAAACATTATCTCGCACCGTCTCTGAAACAGCTGCAAAGTATCCACAGGCTTGGATTTTTTTAAATCTCATTCTGTTAATCATATATATATATATATATATATATATATATATATATATATATATATATATATATATATATATATATATATGTATGTATTTGGATGAAATGGTGTTGGTTATCAGAAGAATGATACCTAAATATAGCTGCCCAAGAAGTATGTATATATATATATATATATATATATATATATATATATACATAATTCTAGGGAAGCTATATTTAGGAATCATGCTTCTGATAACGAACACCATTTCATCAATTATTAATGCGCAGTTGGCGGTCCACTGAGAAGCGAAATTTTCTCAAAATTTTAATGCTTAGATTATTGTCAGTGTTGGAATTAACTGTTTTAACACAATATATCATATCATGCATATACATATATATATATATATATATATATATATATATATATATATATATATATATATATATATATATATATATCATGCGAGTGTGTATAGATACATATGTACACACACACACACACACACACACACACATATCTTTGTACACATAATTTATATGTGTATATGCATACACACGCACCCACAGGACAAGCACATATACACAAACATATACACACACATATATGTATGGAATATACATAAAATAAATGTATAGAAAAATATAATGCGCATTTTCCGTGTTTTGTGTACAGTAAATATAAATATATGTCATGCAGTGTATATATGCTCATGCACATATGTATCTCTCTGTATATTTATATGTGTGAATATGTATATTTTCCGCTCATATATTTTTAGTTAAAGCAATAGGAATTCTCATTTACGAAGAATATATTTCTATCGGCAAGATATTAATAATGCATGGCTCCGGAAAGTAGAATGAAAATAAAATATAAAATAACACATGTAATCAATAAGTATAAACATAAATAAATAAATGTTCTTTAAAATATCCATTTCTGTTAAAAACTACATTCTGCATATATTATTTACATATACATATCTCTTATGATTTTAATTCCAGAAGAATTTAATTTTCCATATTGCAGTAAATAAGTTGAATCAAGATACATAACACAGGGCTGGAATGATATTATTATTTGTTATTTTGGGTAACTGTGTGGTTATGAAGTTAGTTTCAAAAAGCTAGCATTCGGAATTTGATACACTTCCGCATCTAATTTTGTAATTGATTTCAACTCTGGGTGGTATGTCTAATTTTTTTATGTGAGCGGGGATTGGTGGGCACAAA
The DNA here is from genome assembly GCF_046866305.1 of Octopus bimaculoides. Classification (NCBI taxonomy): domain Eukaryota; kingdom Metazoa; phylum Mollusca; class Cephalopoda; order Octopoda; family Octopodidae; genus Octopus; species Octopus bimaculoides. The sequence continues at coordinate 117,632,761 of NC_142930.1, read as the reverse complement.
CCGTGAGGAAACTGTCATATGTACACACTGGTGCTTACATCCACAGATATACATACATAGGTGTGTATATGTATGTATATATATATATATATATATATATATATATATATATATATATATATATATGTGTGTGTGTGTGTGTGTGTGTGTGTGTGTGTGTGTGCGTGTGTGTGTGTGTATATATGCATATATATGTATCTATAGCTATGTATTTATATATATTTGTATATATATGTATATATGCATATATATATATAGAGAGAGTGATATATACGCGCGCACACAAACACATATATCTATATATGTGTGTGTCTATGTGAGAATGTATGCTTGTATTTATAAGTTTGCGTGTGTATATGTGTGTGTGTGAAAACATGTGCAAACAAGCATTTCCATCGACAATTCCATTATTCATTAGATACTGCGTTGCATTCTTTTACGGGAAATTGTCTAAAATAAATGTTGGATACTTTAGAATGACAAAAGTGATTATTCCCACAAAGTTGTTACGCAATCACCGTTTCCTTAAAAAAATAAACACGCATTTAAAGAAGGTTCACACACAAACTTGTACCATTTATTGTTTCTTCCATCATTGATGTCATAGCACTATTCAAAGTAATACAACAAAGAAGCTCCCCTCGTTTTAAATTATTCCTTTTACATTGTCTATCATATCTCAATTAAATTACCTCATAATTAACTATTTTCGAAGGATGGTAGCATTTAAACAAATGGAAATGAGGCGTTTTAAGTTTATACTAGAGTGACTGCTTGATAGTCGAATTAGAGATGTGATATTTTATTTGTCAATTTACTATTGCTTATGGATTTCAATAAAATAATTGATTCTTCATATTTTAGTTTGCATTTATACTTAGCTGTATTTGATTTCAGTTGGAGAAATATCATTAATAATTTGAAGGCAGTCAACTTGATATGTTAATGATGTTATTACATATTTACATCAAACACAAGGGCGCGTATAGTTTAGTGGTTAGTGGTTAGAATGTTGCAAAAACGATCCTGAGATCATGGCTTCAATTACTGGACTGGGTAGTGTGTTGTGTTCTTTAGAAAAAAACATTTCATCTCACTTAGCCCTGTATTCACTTCGATATCTGATGTGCATTACACCGTTCGCCTCATCAACGTCGATTAATTTTGAGGGCATAAACTAACGTACATCACATATATTTGATCACTCTGTATAAATCATCTGAACAGAGTCTTCAACAAGAAATTGCTCAATCTTCTTTCTCGGATTATGGCAGACTACTGTATATTAGGTACAGTAAAAGTTTACGTTTAACTATTTTCTACTTATTTTACTAAAGACACAGCTACTGTTTTCGCATAGAAAATCCCTTGAAGAAGGAATTTGTACTGCATCAGATGAAATTGCTCTTAGTATCCGTTTAAGTTAACTGTTTCAACTCCCATCAGGTTTACTTTCATTTTGATCCATTAATATTCGAAGCATATGACTCAATGTTGGTGAGGCGTTCCATTGTCTTTGACGCCTGTGCCCCTGTATGTTAAGTGTCAAATTTTGAAAGAGTAAATTTTCATGATGTTTTATTTAATTAAATTACTATGGCCCGTTTTATACGTATAATTGTGGTTAATTTTAAATAATGCATGTATATATTTATCGAGCGGGTTTCGTTATTGAACTAAATTAAAGGAATATAACACAATGAGCAAAACGGCTGCTGTGGCGCCACATATAATATCTGGATCAAATCATTATTATAAAGTTCAATTTCTATTATATAAATATGTATTCTTCCTGGATTGCCTTACATGATAAAAGCCTTTGTTATGGAAATAGATATGTTAAATTTCCATCATAATTAACTGTTTTTGGTTTGAAACGCTTAAAATATTGTATGCAAACTTCATCAGCGGTTTTCTCTGGTGATTTATTCATTGCATATTGTGATTTTGTGAGACATTAAAATCAATCTGAAATAGTATTTAAACCAAGATAATAATAATCATTCTTTTATAATGATATTTTAGATTTGTCGAACATGTGTAGTGAACTGGAAAATTCGATATGTTGCTGGAATAATTTTCTGCATTTATACTGGGTCTCTGGTTTCAAGTTCCTGGGACACTCATCTACCTGACGTCTATCATATACCAGTCTTACACTGGAGAAATTCCTCCTTTCCCCTGAACTCGTCTCTGGGTTAGCCCCGAGATGTTAAAGGTGTGGAGAAGCAGTAATCCTTTATCCACCAGAACCCGATTTTATCGAAACAATCTTATTTGCAAATGAGGCAGAGTATTAATTGTTGATATGGATTAGTCGGTTAAATAGACTTTACTAATTCAGTGTTTCTTTATTCTCCGTCAACGATGGCAGAAAAACTAAATTGATAAATACAATTTATCAATTATATAATTAAATTTATAATGACTTAAGATTAGCCTTTGCTCCATTGATATTAACTTTAATCACCTGCTTAGTATCGTAGATTGGTGCAACTGTTAGAATGTGGAATACGTTACCTACATCATTTATTTCATATCCGTGCGTTCTGAATTCCAAAATATATCAATATCAGCGGTATATCTCGCTCTATAGTGCTCGATAAATAAGCTATCATCGATGAACAGCAATCGGTTTACTGAAACCTGCCCTCCCACTCAATAAATATCATGTGTAGGAAAGTTCAGTGAGATACTTCTTTATAGTCCTCTTTAGCCAAATCACCTTCTACAGTAGATTTAGAGAGAATGAAAATTGAGTGAGGACTTTATTGGTATAAGCCATATTAGTATTATCCGTGTTAATACTTGTTTCATACTTTATTTAATCTAGCAGATGAAAATGGAAAGCAAATTTGACATCGACGCGGTTCGAACGCAGAACCGAAAGAAATGGAACAGGTTACTTTAGTCAAAGTTCCGTCTATCATTATAGGGTTCGTTCAAGGGACTTTAGTCTACATAACATACACCTGTTCTTCAACAGAATTTTACATTCTATACTCTGAAATGATGAAAAGCAAATGGAGACCACAGCGAGATTTCAGCTCAGATGAAGGAATGCTGAAACGTTATTTCGCTGACACTCAACAATTGTCAATCCACCACTCCAAATAAAGTATTTAAAGACGTATTTTCACGACATAAGTTCACATTTATATTGGTTACGCAAATTGAATATCTAATGTTCATATAGTACGGCTTCCATCGTAAGCAATTTTCAATATTTTTATTCTGAATTCCTGAGAACGATATATAAAAATTATTTGAATCGCCCCATTAGCTTTTATTGATATTATATGTGTGCGCTTCGACATCAAAATTATCAGAACAAAAACGTCATGTGTGACAGTTTTCATTATTTAGTAGAACATTAGGTATCCCCAATCTCAGCTTAGTTATAGATTTTTTTTTTTTAATCGAGTTTCTTTACACAAGGTAGGAATATTACTTTAGGATTATCCTTATATTTATTTGTTTCATTCGTCTTTTTAGTACAGGAATACTGTTTTGCTATGTAAACCCTTTTATATTTAATCCATATCATTGCTATTATGCAAAAGTGTCGTAAGTCCAAAACGTTGCTTTTTCGGAAAACGAAAAATACAATTTCATCCCACCATTTCTTTTTACATTAGCAAAGTTTCAGCTTAACAATAGAAGTATGAGAGTTCAGTCAGAAATATTTTCGCAAAACTCTCATATGTGGGACTTACTACTAAATAGTTGTACTACACTTTGACAATTTTCATATCCTAGCAACTTAAGGAACTGGAGATACGATAGTTTGACCAAAAGAACGGGCTATTTCAAGCAAAATTAAAATGGCAAAGAATATAAACTAGATCGAAAACAGTGAAATACATATATATATATTCTTATTATTTGCTACAATAATAAGTTGACATATCTACGCGATATAGAATTCTCTGTCTCTGTTTATAATTACTGCAATGGCCATGTGTTTGTTTATATGCATAATACCGATTCAGTATTGTGTTCCACGTTTAAGATGAAAATCTTTACTATTGAATATCTTAATGCCATAAATTTTACCATAGTAGTCTTATAGCAAAAACCGTGATTTCCACTTATAGCGTCATATATTCGCCTAATCTGCCTTCTAATATCATTTTGCGTGTAATTCAGGTACATATTTTGGTCTCTCTCTCTCTCTCTCTCTCTCTCTCTCTCTCTCTCTCTCTCTCTCTCTCTCTCTCTCTCTCTCTCTCTCTCTCTCTCTCTCTCTCTCTCTCTCTCTCTCTCTCTTTGTAATACCTATCATGTTTGCGCTAGAACATTGTATCTGCATCATACTTTGCTTCTATTTTTCTCTTCCTTACTGCATTACTCACTATAGGTATTTCATTTTGCGTATGTCCTAATTCAGGTGTTGATATTTTCAATTCGCTAGTGTGTTCTGATACGCTCTTTCGTTTATATATGTTATTTGGCCTTGAGACAACCTTCACGTATAACATAGATTTCTGTGTAGACAGCTGCAGCATGGCTAGATAATATTAATTTAATAGACATACTTATTTTTCCCGATTAAATGTATACCTTTTCTCATTTACTTCTAAAGATTCTTGATTAGATAAGAGTACAGATATTCATTTACATGTAACGAATCATTTTAGTCATTTAATAGCATAAGTTTTTGCGACACATATATTGAATACATGTCATGCGTAGGTAAGTGAAACTTTCTCATTTGCCTCTAGACACTGGGAATAT
>NC_142930.1:117620524-117625524 GCF_046866305.1 Octopus bimaculoides | reverse complement strand
CTAATATATCCTTTTGTTATTTACACAACCTGTCCTCGTCTGTTGTTATTATTTGTATATTCTCCCATATATGTATATATATATATATATATATATATATATATATATATATATATAGAGAGAGAGAGAGAGAGAGAGAGAGAGAGAGAGAGAGAGAGAGAGAGAGAGAGAGATGCAGGGCAGGGAATCGTCAATTAGTAATAAAATTAATAATCAACAATTTTGCCGGGTAGCTCAGTATGAAAAAACCTTCTTCGGTAAAAAACATTTATAATCATAAATATATAGGGATTACGTGAGTTATTTAGACATTAACAAATTTATTAGAATATTTAGCTGAAGATCAGAATAGAGTATTTTACTCTTAACTGTGAAACAATTGTACTAAATTAACTAAAGGCAAGTGTTTTTTACTCTTCTCTACTGTTTTTTGTTCTGTGCGTATCAAAAATATCGCTATCAATCTGGAGTAATAATTTGTAGTTTTTGAAATCAGTAGTTCTTTGACTGCTATTTCTGAATTCTCAGTATGTTGGAGAAGCAGGTTACCGTCAATCCCTATATATTTATGATTATAAATGTTTTTTACCGAAGAAGGTTTTTTCATACTGAGCTACCCGGCAAAATTGTTGATTATTAATTGTATTACTAATTGACGATTCCCTGCCCTGCATATCTATATTTTAATAATAACTCTAAGGTGGATAGTTTAACCACAGGAATTCGTACGAGTCTCTTTCCTGTGCGGGACTATTTCTGATACACACTGAATTGAAATTCATTAGGGCGAGGGATTTTGAACTTACTGGCCGATAAATTTCTTAACGTCTTCCTCACGTGGTATTGATGTTCACATGGTCAAAATTAACGTGAGTTATTTAGACATTAACAAATTTATTAGAATATTTAGCTGAAGATCAGAATAGAGTATTTTACTCTTAACTGTGAAACAATTGTACTAAATTAACTAAAGGCAAGTGTTTTTTACTCTTCTCTACTGTTTTTTGTTCTGTGTGTATCAAAAATATCGCTATCAATCTGGAGTAATAATTTGTAGTTTTTGAAATCAGTAGTTCTTTGACTGCTATTTCTGAATTCTCAGTATGTTGGAGAAGCAGGTTACTGTCAATCCCTATATATTTATGATTATATATATATATATATATATATATATATATATATATATATATATATATATATATATATATATATATATGTGTGTGTGTGTGTGTGTGTGTGTGTGTGTGTGTGTGTGTGTGTGTGCGTTTGTGTGTGTGTGTGTGTATGAACGTACATCTACGTACATGCAACTAACCAAGCTTCTCACACTTCCATAGTATTCTTAAGCATATTTTGTGGTATATTTATCTCACAACGTAACATTCCTAAACCGAATATGACAGTCGTTTAAAATTGGAAATAATACATTTCTGGAAAATTATAGTGACTTCAAAATATTTTCACATGATTGTTATTTCCTAATGATGTGTACGCGTTGTATAATCTTTGATCTATATTTATGCCCCATCGCTAATTACATTTTTATCACTACTGAAGTAGCCAGTCTAATTTTATTTCTGTTAATCAGATCGAAATATAAGGAAAAAAAACAAGCTATGATTACAGAATTTGTTGAAACGCAAAGGAACCTTCACCAACATTACAGTCCAGAAGAGAATTAAGCATCAAATTCATAAATTCTAAATATATTGTCAACTATATGATTATTCTGGGATACAAAGCAATAACAAAATTGGATATCTTTAAAATTTCAGTATAGGTGAAATCAAATCATGTCTCAGTTTCACGAATTCGTTTAGAGAATTGATAAAACCATATAATAAAGGAACGATGACCTTACAAGAATTAACCTAGTCAATATCAGATATTAAATGTTTCCAATTCTTGCAATATGTACAACGGGATTTGATAGTATATTAAAGACAATGAATATGGTTAATGCTTTCCCCGATATCAGTTCAATAAACTTTACAATAGTGAATATATATTGAATAGTCAATTCAAAAATTCAATGATTGTCTTTGAATTTGTTTAATGTTGGGGAAAAAGAACGACCGAAGTTAACACTTTTTGTATGCGACAATAACATTTATGCTGCTCCTCATACGTGGAGCAGCGTAAATAATATTGGTTTTACATCGTAAATTGTGAGCTACATTTTTAATAAAACTCTAGAGTAATTCTCTTCTATCACTTTAAATACTATAAGACGTCTTGTGATCATAAACTATCTACAAGGAGAACTGCTATTTATTTTTATAACTCCGAAAATGCCCAGGTAACGCTTTGTACTTGAGAATGTGTACATATTTTGAAGAATACATAATTCATCATAGGTTCAACAGGAAAGGCTTAAAATCTTTCATGCTTTACTTGTTTCTGTCATCTGAGACCAGCTATCCTGGACAAACAATCGATTTCACTGAATATAATATCGGCATGTTAATTAGCATGTGGACACTCAACGTGCATCATATACACTGCACGTATATGATTCACTTTCACCAGTCAATTGTTTGTTTCCATTTACTTTGTGTATCACAATTAGAATATAACAAAACGACAACTACGTTCGCACATTCTTATTTACGTATGTGATAAGAGATTTCCTTGCTTGGATGAATGTAATACAGAAATAAAAACGATTTATGTCGTTTGAATCCAATATTATATAGGTGATGGATAAAGCTGTGAGCCGGCAGAATTGTTTAGCATAGAGGGCAAAATGCTTAGAGTTATTTCGTCCGTCACTACCTTCTAAGTTAAAATTCCATCAAAGTCCAAATTCATTTTCCTCGTTTCAAGGTCGATGAAATAAGTACTAGTTGATCACTAGGGTGAATGTAATATATTAAATATATTATATATGACTTATACATTAGGAGAAGCAAATATGAGGTCTTCCCGCATGTTTCCTGAAGTTAGAAGTCATGCGCAGAAACAACACTGGTATATTGATGAATATGTATTTCATAGATACACTTTAGATCGGGAAAGAAACATAGTTGGAATACCGTCTCGACAAAGTCCTTCCTAGTAGTATGAAGAACTGTAGAACTGATTATAAATATATAATTGAAACTCTTTTGTTTTTCAAATATATATCTTGCTTACATTTTATACAATGATATGCAAGCTAAGTGAACGTTTGACTCTACAGAAAGGAAATCGCATTCTTAAATAAGTCGACTGAGATATACAGATGTTCTGCGTTTCTTTACAAAGGCAAACATAATGAATTATGCTCATAAAATTAAATCTCAGGTAATACCAGTGTTCCAGAACATAGAAATCACACAAAAAGGACGAACTTCATATTCCAGCAACCTATTTTCTGATACAAACTTAAAACTTTCCAATTAGATACGATCAATGATCATGAACATTAACACAACATTCGAATGAGAAGTGCATATGCTATTGAAATACAATGAACACGTGAATGAATATTTTATCAACCCATTTTAGATGCAAGGTAAAATCAACTTTACTGCAGTTTTAACTCAAAACATTGTCGAATGAAGTTCTACATACTGAAATACATTTATCCATTCACTCTATCCATTCTGTTAATATCTCGCATTTATCTGTCTATGAAAGCAGATAGCGAACGAAGGCGCTAGGAGCAACATATTAGATTGGAGTTATGTTTCGGTGAGCAGGCATGCAAATACGAATGGATTCGATTGCAGACTGCAAATCTGTAGTTTTGCTGATAGCACAAGTATACATGAGATATATTCTGAACTAGCTGATTCTCTTTTTCACAATGTGGTAAAGAAAAAATCCTTACCAAACATATGAACGTCATATAATCACATCTTTCATTTTATATAAATCAAATTATTTATTAATAAGTAAAAAGAATATATCAATAACACCAAAACTATTCAGAATTGAAAAGTATTGAAATCATTCTGACATTAATTTGAAAACAATAAATCACTTTTTTATTATTATGCCAAATACAGCATACAGAATTATTCATAATACATTCTATGTTTTCTCAAAATATTCTTTTGTGGAAAAAATATCTATTTCCATATTTCTGAAGACGTTTATATAGTTATTTACTTCCATAAAGAAGAAATTAATAATTTGCACGTAACCGAAAAAAAGAAATATTAAAAATGACAAACATAAAGCAGGAAATATTAAATTCTTCTAAACTAAGACTTATTCGAAATTATTATTTTTATTTAACTGAAGACACTCTTTTATTCATTCCTTTCTTTTAGAAGAATGAAATGTGTATGCACCGTGGTTCAATTGTTAGCTGATAAGAAACAGATACGATTTGGTATGTTGGTTCAGTATTTTAATTTTATTCTTGGATTTTCTAGCCATTATACTATATTAACCTTCAATGAGACACATCCATTTTAATGAGAGTGTTAAGTTGTTTTATTACTAAAACTGCAGTGTAGCAATGCTATAAATGTGCAAAGAGGAAAACTATTAAAGTTTATATGAATCCGAGAGGAAAGTATTACTTGCATATAACGCGAGAATAGATATTTAACGCGTGTTTCTCAACCTCATGATTTATATCTATCTATCTATTTATCTATATATCTATCTATCTATCTATCTATCTATATATATATATATATATATATATATATACATACATATATATATATATATATATATATATATATATATATATATATATATATATATATATATATATATATATATATATATATATATATATATATATATATATATATATATCTGTTCAGTATTTTACTTATCCTATCTGGGTTTCCATTGACAGAGCCATCCTCTAGGCAAGGTGCGGGGTATCCTACATTACTGAGACGGTTTCTTCGGTACAATTAAAGGAACATTTAGCGTTTAACTTCGATTGTTTTATAAACCCAGGGTTCCTTAGCACCTCTCTTTTTACCATCGTATTTTCCATCGTATTTTCAGCCTCCATCTATCTTATTTACAGTGGAACTTTCGATTACTTT
>NC_142930.1:117563024-117615524 GCF_046866305.1 Octopus bimaculoides | reverse complement strand
ACTACAAGGTAAATCGATTGAGGAAGACGAAATCCCGTCTGGAAAGGATGGCTGGATTGTAAAATTTAATTCCAATGCCTGTGCTATGAGCATGAACGTTAATTATTCACTCTTACATCAATTACAAGTAAAAAACAACAAGAACAATTTAACGGACTGTACAATCAAGTAAGTTCAATCCACAACCACCGAAATTCACAGACATATACGTACCTACGTGCATACACGCGCGCACACACACATATTGTTGAGTGTGTATTCGCGCACGTGTCTGTGCCAATGTGTGTGCCTATAAAATAAATATGTGCCTGTGTCTAGGAATTTTTGTGTATCTTAAGAAGAAAGATGCTGAAGCTGTATCCTTGGCGTCTCAAGCTCCGACATTAATTTTTCTGTAAGAGTTACAATACAAACACAACATGACAAACGTTCAAATAAAGGCCGTGTAAAAAAAGTATTGTGAACAAGATATATGTTGTGATTGAGGTTTTATATTGTAAGTTTAACCTTGCCACTACACTTTTAGTTAACATCTTCTCATTAACCATTCAGTGTATACGAATTACTATTAAAGTCTTCTGCTCTACTACTTGTAGACATAAACAAACAGTAATAAAAATGACAAAGATCAGATGTAAAATCAGTCATCATTCATATCGATACAATAAATATCTCAAATCTATAACAATAAAACATTTTCTACTTGTTATAAAAATATAACAAAAATGAACAGTTTTTCGCTCTGTAGAACAAAGCGTTTCATGTGTTCCTTTTCGTATGTTGCTTTCAGTTTATTTAATTAGGTATATGCAAACGTATTTTCATCATAATTTTCCAGCAATATTTATGCATGTGTGTGTGCGTGTGTTTGAGTGTGTGTGTGTGGGGGGGGGGGGTGTACAACTATATCTTCCCTCGTTTTCTCTCACTTTGTACTTCCCATTCACAAATCCGAAACAAAAACGAATTGTTAATCCATTTTACAACATATTTATCATAACGGAAATTGAATAGAATTCGTGTAAGTATTTCAGTTACACAATAGTACTTATTTAGTATTTATTCTTGTTTCAAACTGTATGATGTATTTATTTCCTTAAACATACTGAAATTCAATGAGAGACTCTCCCAACGATATTTTGACAGCGTTCAACATATTTCATTTATAATACTAAGGAATTGAACAGTGTCATTTGTAGACACAATAATCTAATTTTCATCTTATTAACAAGGAGGAAAATCTATTTTGAAACAGAAAATGTATGTAACACACACATATATATATATATATATATATATATATATATATATATATATATATATATATATATATATATATATACATACATACTACACATCGAATACATAACAGATTAATTTCATAGGCTCACAGGAGCCTTCAATACAAAGAAGTTATTGTTGCCAATGAAATTTGTAAAATAGAAAGCTTAAATTTATTTTATTTCCTTCCGACTTAATTGGAAGGGTTAAGGGTTATTGTAATGAGAATGACCGTGAAGAATGGTTACAATATGATAAATAGTCATTCACTAGAATGTGTATATGCTTTCATTTTTAAAACCATTCTCACACTGGCAGATATTCACCACTCGATACAAGTAGAAAATTAGTGCCCATTATATTTTATGTAGATAGAGCTACAATGACGGCGTAGAAGATACTGTATGCACCATGAAAATAGAAAATCTTAGATATATGGCAGTTAGTTCATGTGATATACAGTAAACTAAATGAATGCGCCATTTCAAGCCTGAGAAAGACCAGCAGCCTGAAAATATGGTACCCAGTAGAGATGTGTTTTCACATAAGAACTTCCGTATAAATATATATACATATCTATAACAAACAAAGAATCTCGTATTATTTACTCACCATTACACATGTATCATATGCTAGGAGAACGTACGAAAAAATAACAACAGACGAGGACAGGTGGTGTAAATAAGAAAAGGATGTATTAGTATGACGCTCGGGAATACGGAAAGTCTTTGACGTTTCGAGCTACGCTCTTCAACAGAAAGAATACGGAGACAAGGAGAAAAACACGGAGAAAAAAAATTGAATCATATGCTACTAGGAACCTCCAAATTGTTCATGCTGGATATACATCGAAGACATTTTTAATAAGAAATTTCTTACACTTGCATACAACTTGTACAATTATCTGATTCCTGTACGCAAATCAAAATTGTGTAATGATGAATGAATAATACCCGAAAGATTTCCACGTTCTTCTTTTGTTATATATCTCCGCAAACAATATTTGCAGAATGTTCACCTCTAATAAGTACATCAAATCAATATAACAATGTAACTACTACATCATGCATTGTAATACTGGAATAAGTAGAGATGCTATAAGACACAACTTGCAATTTTCAGTATTTACACACACACACACACACACACACACACACACACACACACACACACACACACACACACACACACACACACACATATATATATATATATATATATATATATATATATATATATATATATATATATATATATATATGTAAAGAGACCAACGTGTACGTACATCGCTGTATTTTATATATAAAAATACAAAAATGGGACATGAACGCAAAAGATCCAAACAATTAAGTGATACGAAAATGGACAACAAAACATCCAGACAGACGATAAAAAGAAAGCAAGGACGGGTCATTCGGAGTTTTCTCTCCTCAGTGGAGTTCCAGATTATCTTCGCAATTTCGGCCGCTTATACTCGAGCTTGCTCCAATCTGGCGGGCTTTATTTCCACACACACAGCTGCATAATTTAATTCGTCCTTAGTCGAAAGACACCTGTTGTTATGCCCTGTTAATTACATTTGAATTTTGTGTAACATTTCTGTTTTTATTTTTATCCTTCCTTGTTCTCGCTGCTTTCTTCCAATTAATCTAATGCTCTTAGCTTAGTTTTTCATTGGGGCTGGCTAGATTGGTGCAATCTCGAGTATAACCAGCTGAAATTGCAAAGATAATCTGTAACTCGACTGAGGATAGAAAACTCATCCTTGTTTCCTTTGTATCGCCTGTGTTCAGCCAAGTCTAACTTTTCTTTCATGGTTCGACTACCATCCGTGCCACACCTATATTCTTCCCGCGCCTGTTAAATCATATGTTCATGACGTAAGACTTTTCTTCCATACACACGCCAGCTTAATCTAATTCATCCTTAGTCGAAAGACACCTGTTGTCATTTGCATCTGTATTTGTGTAACATTTCTATGTTTTTATTCCGCCCGCAGCTGACCAGATTGGAGCAAGCTTCAGTATAACCAGCTGAAATTGACTCGACTAAGAATAGGAAACTCTGAATGACCCAAGCTTGTTTTCTTTGTATCGTCTGTCTGGATGCTTTGTTGTCCCTGTTTTGTATTTTATATATATATATATATATATATATATATTTATGTGTGCGTGTGTATGTATGTGTATATATATATATATATATATATGTGTGTGTGTGTGTGTGTGTGTGTGTATTCAATCTGCATACAAACTCACGCAAGTGTGTGTGCATTTACGTATATATATATATATATATATATATATATATATATATATTACGTGTATAACCGAACGATACATTGAAGATTTTCGAAATATTTCGTGTGAGAAAACGATGCAATATCTTTAGAGTGTTATATTTTGTGCCATGTGATAAATCTTAATTTTACTTTCACTCAGCAGCTGTGATTTTTCTATTTATTTTCAGAATATAATTGTGCTTGTCTCATTATAATTTTTCCATTGAGTTTGCCGAAAGTCATTGCTGATTTTTCTCTGTTATATGGTGTTTTGTTTCATTTACGTAAACACTGAATCTACACCCTTCTTAGTACGCTACATTTTGTTTGTTATTATCCAGGGGTGAAAATCCTTTGCCCTTTAGACGAAATCCATATCTTCACCTATTTTTTTCATCTGGTGTATCTAGATCCTTCGTCAACTAATACTTATATATTTATTTTCCCTTCTTATTACCATCTATAACTATTTCGTCTTCCTCACAGGACAAACGGGTAGTTAGCATATTATATCTTTCAGACGAAGAAACTTTGCTATCCTCAGCCTTATAACTGTTAATGCTCCGGGAGCTATAGTTTTGTCACTATGTTAGTGGTGCAGTCGTTAATATTTGTATCGTTTTAATACTTTCCTGCCTAACCTTCGCATTTCTCCCGTAAATGCAGGTGCATTTTACGCAATTGCCCAATCTACGTTTAACCCTGTGGCAGTTATGTTAGATGTAAAAACTCTAAAGGTAAATTTTATATTCAAGGACGAATCGTCTTCACACAGGGGCTGTATTGTTGGATAGTTGTATTTGAAGTCCGAGTGAAACAAAATGTAGCAGAACAGTCTTCACAATATAGCAGATAAGATTTCTCCCTTCTATATTTTATGAAATATCATCTTTCTCGGCGCCTCCCATTGGAAACGGTTCCCTGCGTGTTGGTAAACGTCGAGGATAAAGGAATTACACGTGCAGTTTAAAGTTCCCTGACATAAGTTTATTGTAAAAATTTGTTTCAGCTCTTTGTTTTTATACGCCATAAAATATATCGTTAATTATTGGTCTTACAGCGAGTCCAACTTCTCTTTTTCAATTTTGTCTTTTATTGAACCAATTACATGGACAATAATGAATATTCATATTTGGAGGTGCAATGACTCAGTGGTTAGGGCAGCCGACTCGCACTAATAAGATTGCAGTTTCTATTCCCAGACCGGGCGTTGTGAGTGTTTCCTGAGCGAAAACACAACTCCAGGAGGTTCCGACAGTTGGTGGTGGCGAACCCTGCTGTACGCTTTCACCACTACATTTCCTCACTCTTTCTTTCTGTTTCTGGTGTACCTGTGTTTCAAAGGGTTAGCCTTGTCATACTCTGTGTCACGCTGAATCTTCCCGAGAACTATGTTAAGGGTAAACGTGTCTATGGTGTGGCGAGCTAATTTCACGAGCAGGCTGTTCCGTTGATTGAATGAACTGGAACCCTCATCGTCGTAACCGACCGAGTGCTGTGGTAATATTCATATTTTGCCTGACATTTTAACCCATGTGTTGACTGCATTGTTATTGTTATAGTACAACAGTTAGGAACATATAGTTTTCAGTGTCCAATTAAAATAACTTCCAGCGGCACATGCAAATTGATGCTAAAGAGAATTTAATCCACTTCTATCATTTAAGTAGTGATATATGACATTTTCTTCACTCTGTCTCCCGTAAATGCAGTTGCATTTTACGCAATTGTCCAATCTACGTTTAACCCTGTGGCAGTTATGTTAGATGCAAAAACTCTAAAGGTAAATTTTCTATTCAAGGACGAATCGTCTTCACACAGGGGCTGTATTGTTGGATAGTTGTATTTGAAGTCCGAGTGAAACAAAATGTAGCAGAACAGTCTTCACAATATTCTTTGGTACGTGGTACATGCGATAGAATCTGTTTGGAAACACCTCCCGTTGTCGTATTAAGCTAGGATGTTGGAAAAATGTGTGCAGAAATATTTTGGTTGCCGTGGTGGACCTCACTGAATGGACGAAGAGGGCATATACATTTCTCTAAGAATTCATCTCATAATTCCAACGCAATAAAAACACAGAAACTCTATTGCCACTAGTCTAATATCCTCTTTATAGTAACACCACTTCAACAGAACAAAAATTCCCCTGGTATTTTGTAAACTGAATTTGAAGCCTTCCCCCGTATGATAACTGTAGAGAATAGGCTATTAGGGCAAATAAGCACCCTTATATTAGACAATCTTTTTATAGTTAATTCGGTGAAGGTTTATAATTCAATTTACAAAATTTCTCTTTCCATTGTGCTGAATTCACGCAGAATTCGCACATGATGACATATATATCTGGTATGTTATTTAAGGTACCTACTTTTTTTGTTGCTCAAATGCATACTACACGCCGATCTAACTTATTTCCCATTTTGTATTATAGTTAATTAAATTTAATTTCTTTCGTCAACTCAAAGCGCACCCGACAAGATTATTCGTCCACTATAAACCGTTGTTAGGTAGCAATATTATTGGATGAGGGTAAGGCATTATAACCCCCACCCCCGAAAAACTAATGCGGATGCCAAATATTCTTTTCTTTCCTACTCTAGGCACAAGGCCGGAAATTCTGGAGGAGGGGAAATTAAATTAATTACATCGACCCGAATAGGCAACTGGCACTCGATTTATCGACCGCTAACGAATGAAAGTCAAAGTCGACCTTGGCGGAATTTGAACTCAGAATGTAAAGACAAACGAAATACGGCTAAGCATTTTACCCGGCATGCGATCGTTTCTTATTTCTTCATTGCCTACAAGGTGCTAAACAAGGACAGACAAACGGATTAAGTAGATTACGTCGACCCCAGTGCGTAACTGGTACTTAATTTATCGACCGCGAAAGGATGAAAGCAAAGTCGACCTCGGCAGAGTTTGAACTCAAAATGTTTCTCCCAGCTCGCCACCTGGCGGAACCTAAATATTAGAAAATAATGTATACCGGCGAAATATTATTCGTCACGAAGTGTTTTTCGTCATGAAGATGCGTTTAACATTTATGTATAAGTAACCATTTTATTTACGTTTATTTGCAAAGCGATTATTCAAAGACGATCATGTTTTTGAAAGACGAATCATTGTGAAGCTTCAAAGAGATAAAACGCCATGGCTGATTATATACATATACCCGAAGCTTAGTTAGAAACATGAATCTAAAAGATAAGAAGCCTTATATTTTCTTTTCAATATCTCTTTCATAATGCAAATCTGAGCAGTATGATGAATACAAACACAGTCACCTGCACGCACACATGCATGCACACAAATACATAAATAGATACATACATATATATATATATATATATATATATATATATATATATATATATATATATATATATATATATATATATGTACATGTATGTATGTATGTACGTATGTATGCATGTATACGTAGCGTACAGGCAAAAGTCACACACATATGTGCATAATTTACATATTTTAGGGGCGTGAATTTCGGCAACAAAAATAATATTATATATATATCATATAACTTCGTGACTTTCTAAATTAACGTCGCTTCGAGAAGTTTTGAATTAACTAATAACAGAATTTAAAATGGTACAATAAGAGAGGGGAAGGCATTCTGAAGGGTTCGTCAATAAATATATTAGTCTGGGAAACTTCATGGGTGCCAAAAAAATTAGTATGAATTGGAGACTCGAAAATTTAACTCGTCATCCTTAGTGTAATTTTGGGCCATAAATCTTTCCTTCTATGAAACCAGCAAGTATTCAACATCTAGAAAGATAACAGATTTTAGTAATAACCTAAGGTAATTTGCATAATTAAAATATTAATGTTCTCTTGTAGCATTTCAAAAAAGATGAAATAAATAACCTCCGAAAGAATGGAAGAAAGAAAGACATGAGCAGAAAGAAATATAGAGAGAGTGAGAGAGTGTGGATTGGTAGTTACAATACGATTTCTACTAATTTTGTGCGTAAGAATTAGGTGACATGTACTCTACGATCAAAGTTTTGTTAACTTATGTTCCGAACGTTAGTGCTTGAGGCGAAAATGTGGGCAATGTTAGACGCATGATAATATTGTTTCGTTTCTGTATTGGATATTTAATTTGCTTAATTATTTTTATATTTTTATTAAAATTATGAACTCATACTGCTACTACTACTACTACTACTAGTATTAGTACTACTGCTGCTGCTGCTGCTGTTGCTGATGCTGTTGCTATCATAATTATTACCTCCACCTTAGCGAAGGCGGAGGTGTTGTTTCTAGTCTTGTTTGCCGTGGACTATATATCTCAAAAAATGAGTACCAGTTGAGCACGGCTCTCGATGTAATTGGCTTGTCCTTTCCCCTGAACTTGCCAGCCTTGTGCCAAAATTTGAAGCCATTATTATTGTTATTACCTCCGCCTTATCAAAAGAGGTTGTATTTATTTTCAGTTGTGTTTGCTTGTTTGTTCGTCCACGGACAATATATCTCCAGAACACTTGGATGGATTCGGATGGAACTTCCAGGATATTTGGCCCAGTGACTGACTAGATTTTGGGATCGAGCCGGCACGGGACAAGGTTTCTGGATTATTTTTCCTGTTTTTTTTTTACATAATTTTCGAGAGCGGTCGGGTTAATTTTAATATTCTCGTTTGTGAGAGCAGTCCAGTTTATTTCAGATATCCTAATTTTAAAAGTCAGCTCCTTGCCGGAGGTTTGTACTCTCTGAGTGCTCTTGTTACACTTACTTATATTTTGATATCAATGGGTAATATTGTGCAGGTATTGCAGAATATTGATATTGTTCAACATTGCTTCTAATGCAGTTGAATTTTCATACTTGACTCAAGTAATGACGTAGAGTGGAGAGAAAGATGTTTTCAGAATATAGAACACAAAATGTGTGTGAGTATTCTTGCTTAGTACAATTTTTCTTGATTTTCTCATATGCTAATTTTTCGTAGAAAGTTTTCGAGGAAGCCACGCCTGTTTTCTTCGTGCCAAATATTGTTCCATCTGTCGTTCTCATTATTGTTATACTTATAGAAGGCGGTAAGCTGGCAGAATCGTTAGTGCACCAGAAAAAAATGCTTAGTTGTATTTCGCCCATCACTACGCTCCGAGTTCAAATTCCGCAGAGGTCAACTTCACCTTTTATCGTTTTTGAATCGATAAAATAAATACCAGTTGTATATTGGGGTCGATGTATTCGATTCATCCCTCCCCCCAAAATTACTGCCTTTGCGGCAAAATTTGAATCTACTATTATTAGGGAAAGGCGGCAAGCTGGTAGAATCGTTAGCACGCTGAGCAAAAGGTTTTACGGTATTTGGTCTGTCTTCACGTTCTGTGGTCAAATTCGACCAAGGTCTACTTTGCATTTCATCCTTTCAGACTCGAATAAATACGTACCAGTTAATTCATTAGCCCAAATTTGAGGCCTTGTGCGTCCAGTAGAAATGATTATCATCATCATCATCATCATCATCATCATCATTATCATCATCATCATTTTTATTATTATTATTATTATTATTATTATTATTATTATTATTATTATTATAGAACGGCGTGCATTGCTGAATTGTGGGGTTATATCGATCACCTGCTGTCAGGCATGGGACTGATTCGTCTGTCAGCCGAGGCTGTAGTAATGATCGCACAACCTCCCTCCTTCAATCGAGCAAGCAAGGCAGTTTTCCTTTGCCTGGTGGCTGTGGAGAAAGAGGTTGTTTGGTGGACAAAGCTGAATGGCATGAAGACGGTTACATTCCCCTATGATAGAGCTCTCATTGACGTCTTGAAGTTTCACTTGAAAATGAAATTGAGAATAGAGAGGGAGATGCTGTCTTCAAGTGAATTTATCGAAAGTTGCGAAAATGTCAAGAGTGGATGGCAAATTTCTAAGGAGAGACCTATGAGTCGGATCGAAATAATTAGAGAGGGCACTTTCTGCTGTGATTTCAGGGAAATCTCGGACAGTGAGGTTTCCCCGAGTATCCCTAGGGGCTCTCCTATATCAGGTGAGCTTCACCTTCATCTGGTACTTTTTTAAACTTTGTATGTTATGCACATGTTCCTTCTTATTCCGGGTATGCCGTGTATACTTTCTCTTTTCGTCATTTCAATATAGGTAAACTCCACACTTTATGTCTATCTTTGTATTGCCCCCCCCACCCTTATCCTTCGACCTTGCAGGAAATAAATTAAATCATTATTATTATCATTCGCAGAAAGCCCGCTCTCCAGGCGGTATTCGGCTAGCCCTTTGATAATATTTTCACATTTGATTCCCATTTGCAATGATCTTAAAATCTTACGTCTAGCTATTTCTTTGTTTAATAGTGCTCACTAGCGTAGTAAATGTTGCTTTCATTATTTTATCAAAGTTATAATTTCTCTTTTTTAAACAAACATCACGGTAGTCCAACAACAGAGGGAGAAGCAGCTTGTCAAGTTTTAATTTTCCCTCAAAGCAACATAGAGACTTCAATTCAGCATCCCATCCGTAAGCTGTGCAGTGGGTGTGTGTGTGTGAGGGAGAGGGATGAGAGAGAGAGAGACAGAGAGAGAGAGAGAGAGAGAGAGAGAGAGAGAGAGAGAGAGAGAGAGGGAGAGAACATTGCAACAATAAATGATGTAAACATGAAATGAAAAATAAATCGGTATAATTCAAAGGGCATTATTACAAATATACACGCCTCCGAATTTGTTGCCTTATAACATCCATAAAGATCGATACTTATAAACAATTTTTTTTACAAATAGCGCTTAAGCGTCGTAGCTTCAGAGAATATAGGGATTTATGGGAAATATGTTTTGCGAGGGGTCGGAGAAAAGAGTTTCAAGTAATTCACACGATCTGACTTTTTTCCCTCATAACTTTCAGGAAGATGATTGAGTATTTTTTAATGAAATTTCATACAAATCCATTTCTACCGGCATAGACTACGATTATAACAAAATTTGCTGGAAACTTTTTCGGGGATTTTCCGAACTTTTTCTAAACCACTGACTTCGAAATGATGAAAAAATGTTTATTTACACCTCTCTCAATATCCTGAGAAGAGAATTTTCGTTAAAAAAAGTTCTATATTTTCAGAGGGAAAAGTGATTTAAGGGCGATTTGGCCGCTGACTCTAGCACATCCAAAAACAGCCTTCATCGTTTCTTTATCGCTGTCGCATGTATTAAAGTTTTCCAATATTTTCCCCCATAAATACATTTATATGCTATAAAAAAGAACATTTTAGAAATTATGAATTATTTGCAACCCCACTCCCTGCCTCCAGTTGTTTCTGTCTAGAAATTAGACTATTTGAGAGCCTGAGAAGTTCATTGCTGGCACTTATATACAGTGGTTTAAAATAAATTCGGAGATATACTTGTACAGAAAGTGACACAACCTGCGATCATGTACAGAAACAAAAGAATTGCAGCGTGGTAGATGTTTGTAAACCATTCAAGAACACACAAATACCGGTAGTTTCACCTCAACATTAAAACTACATTTGTGTCAAAATATTTTCGTTGCTTTGAAACCGCGAACTGTTCGCTGACAAGACTACACAAAAGTGATGCAGCACGAAATTTTGTCAGTGAAGAGTACACACACATACACCCCTACCACACACACACACTCACTCACAGGCACGCACACATGCACAGAAACATTCATTGCATTTCATTTTTGTGTGTATATATATTGCGTATTGGTGTGCGCTTATTTGTGTGTGCGCGCTCGCACACATGTGTATTACTGCTGAAGTTGTGTTGGGAAACTGTGAATAAGGTGCCATTTTTGAGTACTTTCGGTAACTTTCTGTTGTTTTCTCCTCGTCTTCTAATAGTAATTACTCAACTTTCTAGGCTCATCTTACAGCTATACTTCTTTCAAAAATTATACAGGTATTAAAAGAAAAATTAAGTCAATAAATAATGTTTTTACATTACATATATATTCATAGCGAATTAAAACTTAAAACAGAAAGTGAGAAACTTTGCACATTAAAATTGAAAACTGAACAGTGAATGCAATGAATATTTAAATTTGCGAGAAATTGGAGTTACAAAATTCACTAAACTTGAGAGATCGAAATTATAGGAAATTTCTTAGAATATGAATTTATAAAAATAGTTCCAGACGGTCAAACTATTAATAACTGCTTTGTTTTAGCACCTTTCGTAATTGATACATACCTAATTAATAAGCAGCTTTCTCCATGATAGTATAGATTATTATTATTATTATCATTATTATTATTATTATCATTATTATTGTTCAGTAGTTTTATTTTTATAACGTGCTTTCACTTCACTACCGAGCGCAGCTCTGTGCGCCTTGGGTGTGTGCTGTGGTTTGCTGTGGTGCTCTTATGTTTACTGTATTGAAAGTGCTTTGCGTAGAATGTGTGCAGTACCCAGTAGTGCAATTTTCTGTATGTTATATATATTTGTAAGTCCTGGTGTTTTTGTTATGTATTTGTCTGAATATTTTTTTATTATACCTAAGGCACCTACTATGATAGGAATTGTTTCTGTTTTTAGATTCCACATTCGAGTTATCTCTATTTCCAGGTCTTTGTATTTTGATAGTTTTTCCATTTCTTTTAGAGAAACGTTGTCATCTGCTGGTATTGATACATCAATTAGAAAGCATTTTTTTCTTCATGATCTTTGACAACTATATCTGGTCTATTTGCCTTAATTTCTCTATCTGTGTGTATTGGCATATCCCAGAGTATGGTTGCTTTCTCGTTTTCTGTGACCTTTTCTGGCGTGTATTTATACCATCTTTTTTCTGTTGTTATTCCATAGTGTTGGCATAGCTTCCAGTGTATATAGGTCCCAGCTCTGTCGTGTCTGTGAATATATTCCTTCTTAGCCAGGACTGGGCAGCCAGAGATAACATGATTTATTGTTTCTTGTCCATCTCCACATATTCTAGAGTTACTTGTTATATTTCTTTTCATTATGTGTTTTTGGTAATTTCTGGTGGGGAGGCTCTGGTCTTGTGCAGCAATTAAAAATCCTTCAGTCTCTGCTTTGAGTCCTGAGCTTCTCAACCATTGCTGGGATTTTTCTCTGTCTATTCCTTTCGCATTTAGTTTAGCCCAGTATTTACCATGTAGGGGATTTTCTTGCCATCGTTTTATCATGGTCCGTTGCTGTTCTAGTTATTATTATTATTATTATTATTATTATTATTATTATTATTATTATTATTATTATTATCATTATTATTATTATTATTATTATTATTATTATTATTATTATTATTATTATTATTATTATTATTATCATTATACATATTATGCATAGTGTACTTAAAGCAACTTATCATAGTAATAAATTGCACTTTAATGGTTACTGATTGGCTTAAACTGTTTACCAATTAAAATTTATATTATTGTATATTTGGTTTTCAACTACAATTTTCTCATAACAGTTATATTTATTAAATTTCACAGTATTTTTGAAACGCTACAGGTAACATTTATATATATATATATATGTGCGTGTGTGTGTATCATTATTGCTTTATGGATATCCATTGCAACGATAAGTAGCTTAAACAGAAATGTACTTTACCATCAACTATGATTTAATCGATGCTATTTAAATGGTCGTTAAGATTATAATTATCAAACTGTTTGCTTAAGGTTTTTGATATCATTTGGCGAAACGGTGGAATGTTTTACAATATTTGCGTGTATCTGGCAAAATAATGGACGTTAATTACCTCAGCTAAATAGAACCATTTCTCATATTAACCATATCCAACGCAAAAAGTATTGTCTTTAGTGAACCTACGTTGTGTAATGTATCCTCAATATAATTCATTCTTTAAGGCGGTGAATTGACAGAAACCGGGTGAAATGATTTGCGGTATAACGTCTATCTTTACATTCTGAGCTAAGATTCCGCCGAGGTCCACTATGCCTTTCATCCTTACACCGTCGATAAAGTAAATACCAGTTACGTACTAAGGCCGATGTAATAGACTGAAATAATAATAGAAATAATAATTCATTCTTTTGTGCATCATATTCGCGGTGGAGATTATGGTTTTATACCTACATGCAATTTTTCTTCATATTTGTTTCAGACAAAAATTGCTACCTACGTCAACCGAAAATGTTTCGCCATCAACTAAATTGATGATACAATAAAAATGCTTTTGCTAATAAGTTCTTATATGTAATTTGATAACCGATATATTTATTCATTGCGAAATTAAATAAAGCACATATGAGAGATTTCATATATTTTTCAAAGTTTCTTGGTAATCATTCATGAAGAAACGAAGGGAACATTCTACCCCAATGGTGAATCACGTATTGGAACAGAAAAAAGTGCCAGTTGCCTGCGCATATACTTCGTCAGTTGCATTCAAAAGAGAGCAGGTGCGTCATGACAAAGGGACTAATATCCGATTCACTACACAGGTAGTATATAAAATACACATGCACACGCACTTACACACACGTATATATACATATAAATATATATATGCACACACATATACATATATTCACACAAATCCTCTTCACTATATATGTGTGTATATATATATATATATATATATATATATATATATATATATATATATATATATATATATATATATATATATATATATATATATATATATATATATATACACAGGGATAATTCAGAAAATCAACATATAAAGACAGGTGGTGTAGAAAACAAATAGATGTATTAGTATAACGCTCGGGAATTGAAAAAGTCTTTAACGTTTCGAGCCTACGCTCTTCCACAGAAAGGAACAAGGAGATAAAAAATGTGTGTAGTGGTTACCGATCTCTCTCTCTCTCTCTCTCTCTCCCTCTCTCTCTCTCTCTCTCTCTCTCTCCATATATATATATATATATATATATATATATATATATACGCGTGTGTCTGTGTGAGAGAGTGTGTATATATACATATATATATATTATTATAAAATATGGTAATTAATCATATATTAATTAATATCGATTAATTACCAGGAGGCTAGCACATTTAAAGAATCAAAGAGATTCAGAAATAGTATCTGCAATCTCAGAGGATTAAGGTACATTTTTATATATAACGTTGACCACTAACGTGGACAATAGGTCTTAATAGACACAATATGTGATCTATTTCTAGCACATTAATTGTCCACGTTAGTGGTCAACGTTATATATATATATATATATATATAGTTATATATATATAGGATTTGAAAATACATGGATCTTCTAATGATGTTTATTGAATTGATAAGTCTCACATTTTGAGACACAAAATCAAAGGTATTGTGAAAGGCTTTGTGTAGCCGTTGTGGTGTTAAAACTTAGTTAACATAGATGTATTAAAAAACAGTGAAAGAGTGTTTGGCAATGATCAGAAATTTTAAGAGAGGCTTTGTGTTTGAACAGTTTACATACTAATATCATCCAGTCCCGGTGCCTTGCCAATGCAAATAGCATCGAAAATCTTTAATTAGCTTTTTGACAAGTGACTATACAAACTTCAACACTGCAAGACATTCCACAGTGTCTAGCTCACTATCAGACAGAGTCTTCCCAAGGAAACTGAAGTCAGAGCAAGTCACATCTAATCTTTCCATCTGCTTGCATCAAAATAGGCAATAAAATCAATTCATAAATGTTTATAAGTTCATTAGAAATCATAAATCATAAGAATCTAAAATTCTTATAAACAATTATGATTTATGATGAAAATTTGAGAAAGCAATACACGCTTTCCCATATCAAATACTGTCTACGAATTGTTTCTGTATATATGCTTATAAACAATTATGATTTCTGATGAACCTATAAACAGTTATTTACTTATTCTATTGCCTCTTTCGAACACTTTTATGTAAGCTGTTTAAACACAAAACCTCTCATAACATTTTCTTATCATTGTCAAAGACTCTATCACTGTATTTTAATACATCTATGTTAACTAATTTGTAACACTGCAAGGGCTACACAAAGCCTTGCACTTTACTTTTGTATATATATATATTTTAAAGTGAAACCAGTCAAGTCAATAAACAAATTTAAAAGACCCCGACATTATTAAATCCTCTTCCCTACATATTTTAACGCGGGAGGTATCTTCCAATTTCGCTTTGTTATATATATGCATATATACGTTCCGGCGTCAGCTGAATTTTCTTCAGAACAATCTTTTCTTAGTGGTCAGACGATAAGTGGTCTTCTTCTACCATAATGGCATAATGGATGTCCACTTAGTGGTCATCACCCTTACATTTATGTAATAATTTTTTTCTGAATCTTCAGATTTTTCAATATGCTAGGCCACTGGTTTAAATTGATATTAATCAGATTAATATTCAATTTTCACGTTTATTATTTAAATATATATATATATATATATATATATATATATATATATATATATATATATATATATATATATATATATATATATATATGTATATATGTATAAATATAATTAAGGGATCAGCAAATATTGGCTTCAACATATACCGAAGTTCAGAAATAGCAGCTAAAAAAGCTGGGAATCTCACAGATAGCATCACTTGTAACTCACAAATGTAATAACAAGAAGAAAAAAACAATGAAAAACTAACCAATTCAGATGGTTAACAGCAGACGCGTTTCAGGATTATGATTAATAATTAATAATTAACAATCAATTTCCTTCATCAGTACTGTGTACCAGTAGTAAATTTGACTATGCTAGCAAACCTTGCAAGCATGGACGAGTAATATTCCACACCGACACAGATCAGAAAGCATAACCGAATCCACCTCGGTCAGCCAGTCTAACTGTCCCTTCCTCAAGAAATTACCATGTGTGCGACAAGTGATATGGCAGAGAAATCTGCGTATACTAACCGGGAGTGAATAATTATTACAAATTAAAAGGGTAAATGATTATCAATTTATTAATTAATAAATCAATTAATAATTAATAATTTTTTTACCAAGCCCATCGGTATGAAAGCACCATTATTGGTGGAGAACTTATTCAAAAGCTCATATATATTTATAAATATAATTAAGGGATCAGCAAATATTTGCTTCACCATATACCGAAGTTCAGAAATGTGCTTTCATACCGATGGGCTTGGTAAAAGAATTATTAATTATTAATTGATTTATTAATTAATAAATTGATAATCCTTTACCCTTTTAATTTGTAATAATATGTATATATGTATATATGTATATATATATGAATATATGTATATATATGTGTATACATATATGTATATATACAAATATGTATATATACAAAGCAAATTGGAATATTATGGAATATCATCTAGTCCCGTTTTTTTTTTTTGTAAATAGAAATACCATCGAAAATCTTTAATCAGCTTTACGACAAGTGGATATACAAACACTTCAAAACACTTCTAGTGTCTAGCTCGCTATGAGACAGGGTCTTCTCGATGAAACTGAAGTGAGAGCAATTCACTGCTAACCTTTCCATCTGCTTACAGTGATTATTACACTGTCGTCGATGATGGACTTCATGGTGGGCCGATGGCCTTCCTCACTACTTAGTACACTGCATTTACATACACGCACTTATGTTTGTAAATAATGTTATGTATACGTTGTTGATTATTTCTAATTGTAAAGCGATTTGACTGAATCAGCAGAGAACGGACATTGCGAATATATTTTATTTTTGTGTTTTAATTTCAAACCAGAAATTATATAACCAAACATTGAACTTATAAAATTACATGCAAAGAATACGCACGGGCATACACACACAGACACACACAGAACAGACACACACACAAACACACACACACACACACACACACACACACACGCACACACACACACACACACACACACTCATGACTTCCCCACACATACATACATTCAGACACACATACACTCAAACATACACTCACTCACATAAATATATATGTACATACATAAAAATGTACACACACTTTCACATATACAAATAATGAAAAAAACCGTTTATCATGTTTATCGCAACTTCTACAAAAGCAAAATGATTCCCAGAGTAAATTAAACTAAACTTGCGTTTCAAACCGTTTCCTCAGTCAATGTTTACGAAAGTTTCAAATTGTGAGATATTCATCATACCATCTCTCTCTTTCTAGTTTCCTCTCTCTCTCTCCCTCTCTCCCTCTCTCTCTGTCTCTCTCCCTCTCTCACTCCCTCCCTCTCTCACTCCCTCCCTCTCTCTCTAGGTATATATATATATATATATATATATATATATATATATATATATATATATATATATATATATATATATATATATTATAAGGTTTTTAACTTTTAAATTTTCATATTCCTCTGGAAAATTATTATATATATATATATATATATATATATATATATATATATACGCACACCCACACACGGACATTCATAGAGTATATAAATTGTGATTATTGATATACGTTACAGTAGCACTTTTATCTGCTGTTTATAAGATAGAGTTCAATATATATTATAAAAGAAAACAACATTTTATTATATCACACAAAATATGATGACAGATCTTCAGATCTTTCACCACTTATAATTTAGAAATATAGCCAAAACAGTATAGCTGATACGATATATGTAATCGATACGATAATACGAGAATAGTGTTTAAAACATTTAAAATCACATGAATCATATCACAAAATGTGAAGTATTTGTCCGTCAAGTGTTACTAAAAGAAGGAGAAATTTCTAAATATTCTGTTTTATATATCTCTAAAGATTATGTAGTTCTATGCATTTTCTAATATATACTGAAACATGTGACACTTAGTGTACTCACTGCGTTTACACATACACACAAGTAAACGCACAAGTTCACACTCAAGCACACACATACATATACAAACACACGCACACGTAT
This sequence comes from Octopus bimaculoides, assembly GCF_046866305.1. Lineage (NCBI taxonomy): Eukaryota > Metazoa > Mollusca > Cephalopoda > Octopoda > Octopodidae > Octopus > Octopus bimaculoides. Next base: position 117,597,045 of record NC_142930.1, on the reverse strand, counting down.
ATAGGAATGTATTCCATGAACACTAGTCGCAATCATTATTTCAATGAGAAACAATAAATGTACATAAATGAACATGATGTCTTTATATATTTATCTTCCCCAACATACATAAAGTAATTCATGTTAAAATCAGATAATCTCGATTAAAAATACTATTGTCGGACAGCTGTGTACTTATCAGAAAAGCTATGATGAAAATAAAATCACATTTTCACACATCTACCAAGAACTGTTCACACGTATATATATATGCTTATATATATATATATATATATATATATATATATATATATATATATATATATATATATATATATATATATATATATATATATATATATATATATATATATATATATATATGGGTAGCTAGATAGATAGATAGATAGATAGATAGATAGATAGATAGATAGATAGATAGATAGATAGATAGGTAGATAGATAGATAGATAGGTAGATAGATAGATAGATATACAAACATTCGAGTAAGCACATAGATGTGAAACAAGGTGGAGAAAAATATTACTCGAATACAGTATGTAGAGTAATATGCTTTTTTCTTCGTATCATTAAGGCTGCAAAAGCATCATTCTGATCTGCTACTGAGAGTTTCACGTTCCCGTTTGTGTGGCAGGTGTGATTAAAAATCTTAATCACAAGTGCCTACAAGCAGGAAGATCAAACTCTGAGTAAATGTGTTTCGTGATGATTTTACATCCTTAATAAAAGCACAAAAAAGTGTATGTATAAACATACGCGTGTTTGTATGTGTATATACATACATATATATATATATATATATATATATATATATATACATATATATATATATATATATATATATATATATATATATATATATATATATATATATATATATATATATATATATATATATATATATATATATATATATATATATATATATATATATATATATATATATATATATATATGTGTGTATATATATATATATATATATATATATGTATATATATATATATATGTATATATATATATATATATATATATATATATATATATATATATATATGTATATATATATATATATGTATATATATATATATATATATATATATATATATATATATATATATATATATATATATATATATATATATATATATACAAAGGCTCAAATAGTTATTCATGTATATATATGTATACATATATATATATATATATATATATATATATATACACCCACACGCACTCATATTTATACATGCACACACACACACACACATATATATATATATACCCTTGCTCTTTCTCTTTTACTTGTTTCAGTCATTTAACTGCGGCCATGCTGGAGCACCGCTTTTAGTCGAGCAAATCGACCCCATGACTTAATATTTGGAAGCTTAGTTCTTATTCTATCGGTCTCTTTTGCCGAACCGCTAATTTACAAGTACGTATACACACCAGCATTGATTGTCAAGCGATGTTGGGGTGGGGACAAGCACAGACACACAAACATATACACGCACATACATATATATATATACATATACACGACGGGTTTCTTTCAGTTTCCGTCTACCAAATCCACTCACAAGTCTTTGGTCGGCCCGAGGATATAGTAGAAGACACTTGCCCAAGGTGTCGCGCAGCGGGACTGAACCCAGAACCATGTGGTTTGTAAGCAAGCTACTTACCACACAGCCACTCCTGCGCCTTATATATAAAATGATAGATACTCAGAATGGATAAATAAGATCTAGGACTACTCTTAATTTTCATTGGAAATTGTACAAAAGCATTCAACGAGATCTTGTTAAAGAGACTGAGGGCAGAGATCGCAATAAATGCAATATGTAGAGTTTCACGCATTCCAACATATTGCAAATATCTCGTTATCTTTAGGTCTATGTATCTATCTATCACTCTCTTTCATTTTATCTCTCACTTATTCCCCATTCACACGCAGACACACACACACGCACACACACACAAACACACACACACACACACACACACACACACACACATATATATATGAATATATATATGTATGTATATATATATATATACATATATATATGTATGTATGCATATATATATATATATATATATATATATATATATATATATGTTTATATATATTATATGTATATATGTCTCCCTCTCTTTATATGTGCATATATAGGTATTTACATATGTGCATTTATATATGCATACACATATGCACATCTCTCTCTCATTATATATATGTGTGGGCGCGTGTGTGTGTGCGCGTGCTTATGCGTTTGTGTGTGTGTGTATTAGAAACACATATATGCATGCATTATTGTTTTTTGATGTATATATAACAAAACCTAAATACACCTATTTTGAGAACATATATTTATCATTGTTCATTAGCACAGACGTTAATTTCTAAGACGTTGGCACGTTTTAATTCCTATCACTAATTCATATGAAATATTTTTCTAATATTTCACACCATATGTTTTTTTGTAATATTAGTTGACACATCGTTGATTCAAATATCTCTTGTTTTTTGCAAAATAATATTTTTTTCTTATCATTATTTGTATTATCTAGTATTTATTCAATTATTTGGTTTACTTTAAACATTCGCAAATATATTTTGTTGCGTCTTATTAATGAAAGCATGATTTCTATCTTCCGTCTAATCTTCCAGTCTGTTAATTTCCTGCTGTATATATAGAAAGCGTATGTTTGTATATAAGTCATTATTCTTTCGTTATTGCACACTCATGTTTCATATGCGATTTTTACACCATGACATCATTGTTCATAATGTTGTTAGGAAAGGCACATTTACAACTGACATGATTTACAGCACAAAACCTAAATCCGTGTTTCCAATAATGTCATTGGTTTGTTATGAAGCTTACTGTTACAATGTACGAGGTTTTCGCAAGCGATTGATTCAATTTCATTTGGAAAATATGTCTCGCGGATTCTTCAAACTTGTATAAGAAAGCCAAACTGTGGTCTATCTTCTGTTGATATGAATCATATCTGCTGACTGACAGGAACATTTTAAATGATATATGCACACATGCTGTCACTCTAGTATAGTGTAATTCAAAGTGCTTATATGGCGATGTGTTTATCAACTTGAAATGTGATATGCGCTAGAATTGAACAATCAGTGTGTGTGTCGTCTGGTCAACCGCTGAGTTTATTTGCTTCTATCACTGCAATAAGTTAGCTCATGTTGCAATGGTGTATTAAACAACTAGGCCTGTTAATTTATACTGCATATACTATAAAATAATCGAATTACACTGAAATATTTACATGCTGCACTGAGACCTTTAAGTATTAATAAGTGATTTAAGTTCAATAGATGATTTTAAAGAGCTATAATATGCATTGTACATTATGAATTTAGTGCTCAAACGTATAAGTATATTTTTTTATCTTTAACTTGTTCAAGATTCAGCGGTTAACGTTACGTTAGTAAATATCTCAATAGAAAATTAAACACGAATTTCAATAGGATTTCTGTTATTTTAAGTGGGATTAATTCAGGCGTGTAACAGTGAATAGTTCATCTCAGCCCTAGGTGTCTGGATAGAGAGAGATATATCTACGAGTATTCATTAAAGTAATTTATGAGATTTCTATTATATTTTTTGGTAATTTTCGTACAATGAATATAAGAGAAATATGGCAAACTTCTTCTACTGCGATCATCCATTCAAGTCCCTTACTAGTATTTTCCAATATAGAAAAATGGTTTTATAAGAATCGGCGGGAACAGAGTATATTTCATTGATAATATCACATTTCTTACTGGGTTAATATTAGCTTTTATGAAGTGATATTACTGGTTATAGTTTTATATAATGATATTTTATGATTGAATTTATAATTTAAGTTAATGAATATTTTGTCTCCATTACAATAGCTCGTTTGTGCTCACATAACTGTATATTTCCCATCAGATGTTCAACATTATTGGCCACGAATCCTAATTTTACGCATAGCCAGGGCAGATTATTACCTCGCAAACGAAGTGAAAAGGTCAATGAAAAATTACATTTAGGCCAGTATATATTGTGATATCAACGATATTTCTTTAAAATTACCAGTAAATGAAATGTTATAAAATCAGAAAGTAATAATTATGTAATAATTTGTAATGGAAACGTTATCGCATTATTATTTTCCAATGAACTAGCATTTCATTTTCGGTATATAAATGACACAGTTACGTTCCAGTGGCACTAAATCCATAGTATTTCTCACTTTCACTCGTTAAAATGCAGACCAGTCATGTTCTTAGGTTTCATCTATCGACTGCAACTCATTCCTATATTTTCTGGCCTTGAGCCAAAATACGAAATCAATATTTTCTTTGGCAACAAAAAGTGTAACATTAAAAGCAGTAATAATTATATAAATAACAACAGCAACGTCAACACGAAGTAGAACAACTTTAATTTTTGAATATATTCCAACTGAATTTTCTGCTCTCTGAGGTGAAAGAAAATAAATTTAGATTTCTACTATTGCCTTCATCTAAAACTTGACTCATTCATTCGTCAAAGCAAAAGCGATTCGTTTTATGAATCAGCTCATCATAAGCTTCCAATATAAGACTGAAAGCAAATAAATACTTTCGATAGAAGTTTATACAGCTTCAAATAAGGACGGAAAGCAGTATTGGCCAATAGTCAAACTGCCTCGAATATTATCGAACGCTTTATTTAATGACTCCAAAGAAATGAGAACTGAGAACATCAAAGCCAACGCATGTATCAGCATTTTTATTGGTGAAGTATCATCCCTCTGAATACTGCATTAAACGGTCATTTGAGCTAAGATTGTACTAAGATTAACTATTCTTTTTTACGAGGGACATTACGTTCTGGTTTGATATTCTACGTATAATGGTAAAGGATCAGATATTAGGTAATAGTTCAAAGATCCAACAATGGTGCTGAATGTGAGTATAAACATTAAATATATACGATCATCGAAACAACTTGATGTGTTTTATTACCTAGAGCCAGACTTAGATACATTCATACATTTAACATATACACAAAAACAGAAGCGCACCCATACACAACCTCATATATAAAATACATATATAATTTTTGTACATGAGTATGCGTGTACATATACATGTATAGGTATGTGTGTTTGTGTATGTTTGTATATATGTGTGCCTATATATATATATATATATATATATATATATATATATATATATATACGCAAGACTAAGAGAAAGTGAAAGAAGTATACATCTCAGTGCGTGTTCCTGCATTTTAACACATTCCTTCAGATGTATATGTATATATTGTTGTATACACACAAACCGATGAGTGCATAGAAACAGCGTATATAGATTCTCCTCAAAACAATACAAATATATTGGATGAGGTTATTGCATGTATCACAATTTTATATTATATGCAAACTGAGCTAGAGTGTTGTGTATTGATTGCATATGTATGGTCGTATAACTATGTTTTTCTCTCAAAATATATTATGTACAATGCAATACACATGATGTTTCTCAGATAGCAAATATGTAAAAACGAAATGTACTAACTTTAATGACTTCATATATAGCATGTTACCTTCTCCTGTGTACATTTTATATGTAAGTATATTGTGCCAACATAGACGCACACAGGGAAATATAAATTACCAAGCACATGTATTTATAAATATATGCATAGACATGTATATAAGAATGTATATATATATATATGTGTGTGTGTGTGTATGTGTGTGTGTGTGTGTGCGTGTTTGAGCATGTGTGCATGTATGTTTATATATATTTATCGCTAGGTATTTATCTATACACCCCACATATACATACATATATGCAAACACACATACACACACACACATATATAATTATTCCGCTTAGCTATAACGGTAACGATTGATATTGCTGAGAACTATCCTTCCAATATTGGAAAATCCGGCGGCAAACAAATGTGTATTGTCAATTTTTTTGTTTGAGAAAGAGATCGGACTCTAATAAGCAACTAAAATTAAGTATTGTGAGTGATATTAACCAATAGTTCAAGTAATAATGATCATATATTCTTTTGTACTCTTGGCACAATGCCCGACATTTTTGGGGAAGTGGGTGCCAGTCGATTAGATGGACTCCAGTACGCAACTGGTACTTAATCTATCGACCCTTAAAGGATGAAAGGCAAATCGACCTCGTCGGAATTTGAACTCAAAACGTAAAGACAGACGTAAGCATTTCACCCGGCTTGCTAACGTTTCTCCCAGCTCGCCGCCTTACAAAAGATCATATATTACTAACCTACAGCTGTTTCAGTTATTAGAATCCGTGCACGAAATCTGATTGTTAATGAAATAAACTGATGATTTATATCACCTTGGCATATGTATAGCATTCTTGTTTGTGAGATGATTATTATACCCTATTTCGCTTGCAATCAATTGAAACCTCGTAAAAAAAGATTCTATCTTTAATCCAATGCGTCAAGCCATAATTATCTATGAAGCTCCATGCAGTAATTAAGCTATAAAAACAACTGATGTTGTATAGGTATAATTACTACTAAATATAACTTAGCACAACGTGTGATAAGAGCAAAGAAAAGACGATGGAGATTCTAACATTAAGGATATCGGTGGATACTTTGTTAGAATAAAATCTTTTGTCTTCTATCTATACTATTTTAAAATGTTATAAAATATTCTTGACTATAACGGAAAGAAACGGGGATTTAATAAACACCCACACTTTTCAGTTCAGGGTCAAAAATTACAACTTGTATAAAATAGTGAGAAATTCGCTTTTATCCTTATTGATCATCTTTATTACACATTTTATAAAGTTTAGAGATCACTGGATACTTTTAGGCAGATGAAAGTAAACGAAACGTACCGGAGCAATTTTGATAGCAATAACATAACCACTGAAACTAACGTGTTTCCATTATTAGAAGTAGAGCCAACTGTTTATCGACGAGGAAAATGAGGAAAGTTATGTAAAACTACCTCAAATACATCTTTCGGATAATGAAAAGCAAACTTTCGTCATTGACACTAACAAACAATAATTTGAGAGAATAGTTAATACATGAATCTGTAAAAGTCTTACAAACTGAATATGATTTATAATTGATCGAGATGCTATGGAAAAGGTAGCTCAGTTTGAAAATTCAAAGCTCTAGAATCCCCGACGAACATTCTGTAACGCATGGGCATGTATGAGATAGATGTTAAGTAGAACTCAAAAACAAAATTCCTGAATTCTCTGAGATAAATTTCAGTAGACTCATAAAAATATTATAAGGCAATCATTTACGATCGTGAAGGTTAAATTGTGTAGAAAATTTACAAACACTCCACTGCAATGTTTGATAGCTTATTTACGTTCCTCACGAACTGTCGATGTGAGTAAAATACACGTTGAAAAACTGCCTCTAGGTATGAAATGCGATTAGTTAGTAAAAACGTTCATTATTGTTAGAAATTACTATTCCTTAAATACATCCGCCCTAAATTGACGCTGAGTCACGAAGTAGAGGCTGCAGTATAAAAAGAAAAAAAATGTTCCCCCAAGAACATAAACACACTTTCCATAATGACAATAAACCTCTATATTTTTTGTATGAAACCTGAGATGTAAACATACATTATAGCTACTCTGCAATAGTGTAAAACGAGTTACGGTGTGATTTTTATGTAGGGAACGCTCAAAATATATAATATTATGACAAACTGTCTCTTCAAAATTACTGAAAGCAGCAAAATCAGCTGAGACACAAGAATTTCTTTGCAATAATAGAAAAAACTTCCTTCTAAAGAGTATCGCATGTCAGCCTGATCAAAAATAAAAATGAACGCTTAAATCGATATACCGAAATGGTTGAGAAGTGCACGCGTAACACTGGTAGTTAAACACCATGTGTGTGTGTGTGTATGCGTGTGTGTTTTCGTGTGTTTGTGTGCATGTGGTGTGCGTGTGTGTCTGTGTGAGTGCGCCTGAGTGTCTGTGTACATATAAACGAACAAAATTTGCAAATACATAGATTGTTCCCGTGTTCGATCTACGTTATACAGAGTTTGCTTGAGCGTTGTCATGCACAGTCGCCTCCAATCAAAAGACATACGTTAGGAATACTCATCGGTAAGCACTTCATAAGGAAGCAATGAAAAATCACCAAAACGTATAATTGCACATCTACACTCCAAGAATATGTGTGGGTCCTCACTTTTAAAGATGATATAGTCCCGATTTTATTAACACACTGAGAATAAAAGTATGCACAGAAATGTTGATATTACTTCCATGCGTTGCCGAATGTTGATCACGGTTTCTATAATTGGTATATATACACACACACACACATACACGCACACATACACCATACGCGCGCACATGCACACATACATATATATGCAAATATATATGTGTGTATATATGCGTATGCATGTGTGTGTATAGAAACAGACAGAGTGTGTGTGTGTGAGAGAGGTACATAGATATAGATATTTTGTACAGTCCTCCATGCATCCATGCTTATATATGCATGCGAATTTGTATAACTCCAGTTATGTTTGTGTGTATATGCATGCGTGCAGGGAACAATGTTTTATTTAGAGATAATTTCTTTAAAATTATGATTTTGTAATTTTTTTTTAATGACATTCTTCAGATTTTTCAAGAGGATCCTTCATATTTCTTCTTCCCAGCGCATATATGAAGAAAATCTCAAAACTTTACAGCAGAAATAGTATATTATTTTGTATTTATAAATATTGGCGTATGCTGTTGCTCATTCATATTAAGGATAACAATGTATACGCCAAACAAAACAGTACCATATGTGTAAGGAAAATATTATTGTACAACACGTATACATTCCACACTACTATGCACGTGAAATACGATTAATGATGCAATTTATATACAAAACATTTCACAAAGCTACAAATGAAAGTAGATAAGTTAACTTCTGTTACAGACAATAATACAAGTATTGAAGAGTGTTATATAAATTTGCAAATACCAGTGGTAATGTATACAGCACTTAGAGTTACCTTTACATATATGAAGTCGTAGCAACATACGATGCTACTCTTTCATCCTAAATATCACACTATGAATGTATATGAACGTTTAAAATGTTTGGGGAAAATATATTTCTCGAAACCAACAAAAATTAGATCATACGAATATATAAAGATAAATCTGTTTGATAAGAACAAAGTAAATACATACACACATACACTCACACACAGGCACACACATTTATGTATATATATATATATATATATATATATATATATATATAGATAGATACAGGCTCACTTATATATAATAGTATATATGCATAATAATAAATATGTCCTCTACAAAATGTAATCATTCACTTTAGTGTAAAATTGATTTATTTTTCATAAGGAGACATAAGTTGGCACAATCGCTAGCACGCCTGATAAAATGCTTAGTAAAATTTCATCCATCATAGTTCAAATTCCGATGATGTCATCTTTCGATTTCATCATTTCGGAATCAATAAAAATAGTACCAGATGTACACTGAGGTCGATATAATCGATTAGCATCCCTACTCAAAATTTCAGGCCTTCAGTTTAAAATTAGAAGAATTTATATAAGGACAACGAAACAAACACACGCACACAGACATACACATACACGCACGCTCGCATACGCACACACACACACACACACACACACACACACACACTCGTACATATATATGTGTATATTTATATAATAATATGTAATTTAAGAAATGATGATCCATGTGTAGGCAGTTAGTAAGCTTCACGCAATCATGCGAATTAACTCGGGATCACTTCACAACAAGGTAATCTTCATCTAACTAAGGTATCCTCATCATAAACAGTAGCTAGCTGAGTACTGCTCGTTGACTAATTATTAATTACTAGGTTCTCATAACTAGAAAGCATCTGTAGCCTGGATTTTACCTCCACCATTCCCTCAATTTGTGTGTGTGTGTATATGTATGCATATGTATGCGGGTGTATGCACGTATATGTGTATAATAATTATAATTACAAGACCACCAAGTGACCATGGAATGTGTACAAAGACATTTAATAGTGTTTATTAGCGTGTCCAAGTGTGTGTATGTGTGCATCTATATGAATATTGGTGTCTGTGGGAGTTCAGAATATATATATATATATATATGCATATACACACACACACAAACACACACACACACACACACACACACACACACATATATATATATATATATATATATATATATATATATATATATATATATATATATATATATATATATTATTTTATTTTATTTTATTTTATATTGTATATTGTATATCATATTATATATTGTATATTCCATATTCTATACCCCACATTAGTTCTGCAGGAATATAAATAAAACATAAAAAACAGACAGTGTTGGAACTCTTTTAAGCAAAATAATATATTCCTCTATACACAATCATACAAAAAAAAAACCTTTTTTGTATTTATTTTTACTCGCATATATATGTATATATATATATATATATATATATATATATATATATATATATATATATATATATATATATATATATATATATATATATATACATACATGTGTGTACATATCTTACATATAAATGCAATTACTATATGTCTGTCTGTCTATCCGTCTGTCTTTTCCGGCTTGTTGCGCAAACCTGGGAACCAATCCTCATCAAACTTTGTGTACATCCAGTTCAATTATAGTATAAATAGATTTCAATAGAAATCAATAACGGACCTACTACAGGGGATAGGCTATTACATGATGAAAGGAGTGGGGTGCAAAAGTGTTCGGTTCAGGAAAATGTGGCCTAACGCGGGTGGTTGATATCAGAGAAAGGGAGAAGAGACGAATGTGAGATACAGAGAACCTCTGAGAAGGACACTTCCATATATATAAAATAGATTTTGAACGTGTGTGTATCCTGCCCACACTCACACACTTCACTTTTAAACAGACAATAACCTCCACTACGCTAGTATTCCAGTTCACTATACATGAGATGCGCTGATTCTGCCCATAAGAACAAAAACAGGTAATACAATATGGCTGTGGTTCATAATACCTGGGCAACGCCGGTATGCATTACTAGTGTGTATATATATATATATATATATATATATATATATATATATATATATATATATATATATATATATATATATATATATATATATTAATGTACGTATGTATGTACGCATGCCTGCATGCATGTATGTATGTATATGATAATCAGGACCGTTATAATATCAAGAATGAGAGATGCAAATTACGTGTACGATTTGTTAGAAAAACGAATCTCATTTTGGAATATTTGAAATAATACGTGTGTAGTCGTGTATAGGATGAGACTCTGTAATACAGCAACCGGGTATAATTGCATTGGCAGAAAGAAGACATGAGTGGATTCTTGTGATTGTGGATGGCTCTTTTGTGTGCATTTTCACAGTTAGCAAGGAAACGCATTCAATTTTAACGCTTTCAAATTCAAAGTGTTTGTTTCTTTTCGCTGAATCGCTTATTTTCTCTACAGGATTTCGATAGTAGCAATTTATAGCTTTAAATGCAATTTCAATGTCTTTGTTGAATTTTCTGAATTTTCCAGGTCTTATTTGAAGCATTATACACATTTCTATTCAAATGTGTGTTAGCTGGATGCAGGAGGCGATATATCTTCTTTAATTTTGGGAGTTGTCTCTTACATACTACTGATGTCCTAATACGGATGCTTAGATGACGCTAATAGACAGCATTCATGCTATCGTCTGTTCGAAACTAAATTTCTCCGCATAAATATTCCTGAATCTACAGAAATGCTCCTCTCGGACAAGCAGTATACCTCACCATAGACAGCATACGATCATGTCGATAAAACTGGTTTTACGATGGCAGATCTGTGCGACCTTCATTAAAATGGTGGATTTATGACTCGTCACGGATAATTGGTTCCTTGAAATAACAGTATAAATGACCTCAATTGCTGGCTCACTGCATTTTTATTGCTGTGTACCCCGTCGGTGCACTGTGTAAGTGAGATTATATTCGTATTTCCCTAACAAACAACTGCAGTGTTTTTGTACTACAGTTGGCTGATGTTACTTCCCAAACTGATTTTTAAGTTGGAAGTTCAGTAAAATACGAATTTGTCAAAACTCACATGTAGTCTTCGAATTTGCACATGTTTCAGAAACAGTTTGTTCGTGAGAATGCTTGTGTTATGTATGTATAACAACGGAAGACTGGTTTTACAAGGGGAAAGTTGATCAGACTTCCAATTGGCCATTCTAGTTTGCTTATTAGCCCTGGATCACGTTAAAGTACTCGTTGATAGAAAGTATATTGAAAGATTCCGTTGGGAAAATACAAGAGCAGCCTATGGCGAATGACAGTGGTTTGTAGAAGACATATCTAGTGAGGAGGAAATTGAATTACTGTTTTACTTGTTTCAGTTATTTGAAAGTGGCCATGCTGGAGCACCACCTTTAGTCGAAGAAATCGACCGCAGGACTTATTCTTTGTAAGCCTAGTACTTATACTATCGGTCCCTTTTGCCGAACCGCTAACTTACAAGTACGTAAACACACCAGCATCGATTGTCAACCGATGTTGGGTGGACAAACACACACACACACAAACGTATGCACACACATATATATATATATAGATATATACGGCGGGCTTCTTTCAATTTCCGTCTTCGAAATCCACTCACAAGGCTTTGGTCGGTCCGGGGATATAGTAGAAGACACTTGCCAAATGTGCCACACCGTGGGACTGAACCCAGAAGCATGTGGTTGGTAAGCAAGCTACTTACCACACAGCCACTCCTGCGCCTCTAAAGCTTGCTGAATCGCTCAGTATATATATGCTGATGTTATACCAAGATAGAACCTTTACAATGTATTTCATAGTTTTAGGATCGCTTATGCATTTTCAACCAACTATTAAAAAGTTTGAAAACGTATATGCCACTGGAAAACATCTCGCAAAATTGTTCTTGAATATTTTCAGTAATTTCTTCCATCTATGGAATACATTTATTGAAATATTTTTGTCCCTCTGTTGGAGTTCGTGTCGACTTGTATAGCATCAAATAATAATGATAAAAATTGGCATATACATGTGATTATGAGAAATTTCATTGTGACATTTTCAAGCTCCATGGAGTTTTACAACATTCATCACGATAACTAGTCTTGAATTTGAGATACAACTCAAAATACTCAGACACCCTCACGCACACACACATACATTCATATAGATATGATGTATATCATATATCATATATGTGTGTGTGCGTGTGTGTGTTTGTATGTGTTTGTGTGCGTGTTTGTGTGTGTCTGCGCGCGTGTTTTTATGTATGCATATATAATTTATGAAGAAATCATTACAAAATAGCAAACTCCTGTAAAAACAATACCCGGCTTTACTGATATCACTGAAATATAATATAAAGTGTCTACGTGTTTCAGATCACCGTATTAAAACCTTATTTTCATTTGAGGGTATATTTTTCAATCAACATTTCCCTTCATTCCACCTTTTGTCTATTTGCATACAAGATAAGCGTGATATCCGCTACTACATTGCATTTTGTGGTGGAATGTGTAACCGCTAGCTGCATGTATCATAACGAATGCATAGAAGTATGTGTATTGGTTCATAATTTTCCTTATTCGGTTTAAACAATTTGGTTACTTCAGATGAATGTACAATATCAGAACAAACTAACTGATAAAAGCGAGTTTACTAACAGTAAACATATGTATAAATAGACACACTGATCGTGTTTATGTGTAAATATATATGTGTATATATATGTGTGGGTGTGGGTGCGAGTGTGTATCATGCATATGTCTGTATTTACGTATATACACTCCCACACGCTTACATACACCACAGTGGGTCTATATCTATATATTCATGTATGCATATATATATATATATAGTTCTGTGTGTAAGTTCATGCATGCGTCTATACGCAGCGTTATTTGTTTCAACGCTTAGCTCTAATTTCACATGTCTTAAATTATATCTTGCGTGACTATCGCTGTAATGCAATTTATTTCAGTATCAAAAAATGATGTCTATATCTTTGATACATTTGTTCTCTCGGTTTATTTTGTTTCCGACTCTCTTATTATATTTTGTGTGAGAAAATTAATTTTGCCATTAAGCTATATGATTACATTCATTATTCATGAAATGTCTGTACTTGATGTCTTAAGATGACTTTTACATCTGTGTTCATTGATTTCAATGTAATTATATACTTTATGTACTGTTGTCTTTCTTTAATTTAATGATATACTTACATCGACACCATCTCAATGCTTGTCTTGATTCGTCAACTTTCTGCTGTCACACAGTTTTCATGATAATACGGAAGAAACGGAGGGCTTCCGGTAGGCGGATCAGGATGATACAGAACCAAAGTGAGGGAACATTTTCACGAGAACGATAACTGATAATTATGTTGGGAATTAAAATAGATGGTGTTAAAATAGAATATAAATTATGAGTCTGTATATATGACACAAAGATATGGGAGCACGTTCCATGCAATGTTGATTATGTAAGTGTTCTACATATTTTATGTAGAATTCAGAGATAACCATAAAAAAGTGGAGCATCGCACTGTGAAAAAAAAGTAAGGAAGAATATCAAGTGGTAACTATTTGATATACGCAGGGGTATATATACATACATACATGCATAAACATACATAAACGCATGCACATACACATACGCGCATGCACGCACACACATATATGGTTGCATATGCTGACATATATGTGTATGTAAGTAGGTATCCATATAAAAACCTGCGTAGAATAGCGTAATATAACATGTGTGTACAATATGTGTTCTGCTTGGTGTACCACTTAATCTCCGACTTGAACCGCGACAAAACAGAAGTTGTCGCCTAACAATGGATGAGTAGAAGTGGTTCATCATTGAGCTACTAGATGAATAATACAAAGAAAATGTGAACAAGCAAAATATGTGATATCGCTTCAGAGCATGGAATTTACAATTCAAACGTAATTGTCTAATGTTTTGACGAAATAATTGATTAACACGTTTTGCATACGTACTCATATTGCCGTTTCTAGAACGAAAAAAATGTCTATATTTAAATCAGCTACAATAAGGGTAGAAGCATTCGTCTGTCCCACCGTTGAGGGTTGAAGGCACACATCTAAAGGGTATAAGAAGTTACCAGTTCCGTCATCGACGGGAGAGCGAAACAGATTATGAGTGGAAATCCTATAAGAGATACAGAGCAGTATAAATGAAGGATAAAGTATTGAACGCATGAAAGTAGGTACAGACTAAGCGGTATACTCAGCCGTATATATATATATATATATATATATATATATATATATATATATATATATATATATATACGGGTGAGTTGACAAACGAAAGAACAGCACTCAAAATATTTATTGGGAGTTACATGTATAGATCAAAACAGTCTGATTCATATATATATATATATATATATATATATATATATATATATATATATATATATAGATATAGATATGCAGGGCAGGGAATCGTCAATTAGTAATAAAATTAATAATCAGCAATTTTGCCGGGTAGCTCAGTATGAAAAAACCTTCTTCGGTAAAAAATTTATAATCATAAATATAGAGGGATTGACAGTAACCTGCTTCTCCAACATACTGAGAATTCAGAAATAGCAGTCAAAGAACTACTGATTTCAAAACTACAAATTATTACTCCAGATTGATAGTGATATTTTTGATACACACAGAAGAAACAACAGTAGAGAAGAGTAAAAAACACTTGCCTTTAGTTAATTTAGTACAATTGTTTCACAGTTAAGAGTAAAATACTCTATTCTGATCTTCAGCTAAATATTCTAATAAATTTGTTAATGTCTAAGTAACTCACGTTAATTTTGACCATGTGAACATCAATACCACGTGAGGAAGACGTTAAGAAATTTATCGGCCAGTAAGTTCAAAATCCCTCGCCCTAATGAATTTCAATTCAGTGTGTATCAGAAATAGTCCCGCACAGGAAAGAGACTCGTACGAATTCCTGTGGTTAAACTATCCACCTTAGAGTTATTATTAAAATATAGATATGCAGGGCAGGGAATCGTCAATTAGTAATAAAATTAATAATCAACAATTTTGCCGGGTAGCTCAGTATGAAAAAACCTTCTTCGGTAAAAAATTTATAATCATAAATATATAGGGATTGACAGTAACCTGCTTCTCCAACATACTGAGAATTCAGAAATAGCAGTCAAAGAACTACTGATTTCAAAACTACAAATTATTACTCCAGATTGATAGCGATATTTTTGATACACACAGAACAAAAAACAGTAGAGAAGAGTAAAAAACACTTGCCTTTAGTTAATTTAGTACAATTGTTTCACAGTTAAGAGTAAAATACTCTATTCTGATCTTCAGCTAAATATTCTAATAAATTTGTTAATGTCTAAGTAACTCACGTTAATTTTGACCATGTGAACATCAATACCACGTGAGGAAGACGTTAAGAAATTTATCGGCCAGTAAGTTCAAAATCCCTCGCCCTAATGAATTTCAATTCAGTGTGTATCAGAAATAGTCCCGCACAGGAAAGAGACTCGTACGAATTCCTGTGGTTAAACTATCCACCTTAGAGTTATTATTAAAATATAGATATGCAGGGCAGGGAATCGTCAATTAGTAATAAAATTAATAATCAACAAGTTTGCCGGGTAGCTCAGTATGAAAAAACCTTCTTCGGTAAAAAATTTATAATCATTAATATATAGGGATTGACAGTAACCCGCTTCTCCAACATACTGAGAATTCAGAAATAGCAGTCAAAGAACTACTGATTTCAAAACTACAAATTATTACTCCAGATAGATAGCGATATTTTTGATACACAAAGAACAAAAAACAGTAGAGAAGAGTAAAAAACACTTGCCTTTAGTTAATTTAGTACAATTGTTTCACAGTTAAGAGTAAAATACTCTATTCTGATCTTCAGCTAAATATTCTAATAAATTTGTTAATGTCTAAGTAACTCACGTTAATTTTGACCATGTGAACATCAATACCACGTGAGGAAGACGTTAAGAAATTTATCGGCCAGTAAGTTCAAAATCCCTCGCCCTAATGAATTTCAATTCAGTGTGTATCAGAAATAGTCCCGCACAGGAAAGAGACTCGTACGAATTCCTGTGGTTAAACTATCCACCTTAGAGTTATTATTAAAATATAGATATGCAGGGCAGGGAATCGTCAATTAGTAATAAAATTAATAATCAACAAGTTTGCCGGGTAGCTCAGTATGAAAAAAACCTTCTTCGGTAAAAAATTTATAATCATAAATATATAGGGATTGACAGTAACCTGCTTCTCCAACATACTGAGAATTCAGAAATAGCAGTCAAAGAACTACTGATTTCAAAACTACAAATTATTACTCCAGATAGATAGCGATATTTTTGATACACACAGAACAAAAAACAGTAGAGAAGAGTAAAAAACACTTGCCTTTAGTTAATTTAGTACAATTGTTTCACAGTTAAGAGTAAAATACTCTATTCTGATCTTCAGCTAAATATTCTAATAAATTTGTTAATGTCTAAGTAACTCACGTTAATTTTGACCATGTGAACATCAATACCACTATCAATATCGCTATCAATCTGGAGTAATAATTTGTAGTTTTGAAATCAGTAGTTCTTTGACTGCTATTTCTGAATTCTCAGTATGTTGGAGAAGCAGGTTACTGTCAATCCCTATATATTTATGATTATATATATATATATATATATATATATATATATATATATATATATATATATATATGCGAGTAAAAATAAATACAAAAAAAGACTTTAACAGAGTGTTAAAGTCTGTCATACCGGCCATGATGAAATACCACAATGTATAGAAAATACGTATTCGTCTTTATATATTTAATCCTTTATATTGAACACTCAATATTTCTATTCAATAAGACATTCAATACTTTATTTCATTGTACCATCCATTTTGATTTTATTTTATATTATATATTGTATATTATATTATATATTGTATATTCCATATTCTATATCCCACATTGGTTTTGCAGGAATATAAATAAAACATAAAAAACAGACAGTGTTGGAACTCTTTTAAACATATATATATATATATATATATATATATATATATATATATATATATATATATATATATAGGTATATATTTAGACATTCACCGCTACATTTACACACAACAAATACATATACATATATAACTATATATGGGATGTAGAATGAGTAGGGAAGGAGAGGCTGTGCAGTAAGTCATGAAAACACCATATGTACAAAGGCAGGGGCTCTGTCCAGTGTCGATCAGGACCATCAATTATCTAAATGGTGTGGAGTTGCGTTCGGGGCTTGTAAACAACAGAGAGAAAATCTTCAGACAACAGCAGCTTACCATTGTAAATCAGGAGTGGCACGTGTTGGGAAAGGAGATATACTGAGTATGAGGAGAAAATCACTTGTGAACGCAGGCTGAAGTTAGGCAGAAATGCTATATAAATATGACCAAGGGAATATTCAACAGAACTTACACAAATATAATTCGGCTTTTTTAAAATTTAGTGAGGGGGAAAAGCATATAAATTACTGGACAACGTCTAACGCTATAGGAAAGATATAATATATAAGACAACATCATATGGATGAGTAGAAAATGACCAAAAGCTTCAAAGAAAAAATGTAAATGTTATAGAATTAGTCAAAATTTAGAGAGCAAAATTCTTTTTACATACGATGTTGAATCTCACAGTTTTAACAGTTATGTTGAATAAAGTCATATAAACAACGAAGGGCTGTCTCTGTTGGATGCAAAAATAGAAACTCATGTATAATCCTGGTATTATTTGGCTTGTCGATATATGCCCACACACATCTATATTTACATCATCTAAGTAAGCATGAATATTTAAATATATCTATACCGTATATCCATATTTATGTTTTTATGTTTCTGTATATACACACACACACACGCGCACACACACACACACACATATATATATATACATATATACATATAGAAAGATAAGTAGATAGATTTATACATACATCCATGCATACATATCCTTTTATATATCTGTAACTATATATATATATATATATATATATATATATATATATATATATATATATATATATATATATATATATATATATATATATGTATGTATGTATGTATGTATATGTGTGTGTATGTACGTATATATGTATGTATTGAACGATATGTGTGTGTGTATTTGTTCATTGTTGTTAGTTGTATAATCATAACCATAAAAGCAGAAATAGCTTTGTTACTAATGCATTCAAATATAGGCAGACAAAACTTTTCAGTATGTGATATTTCCTTCACTTGTCCACTCTTAAAGGATTTGCATTTTCTCATAGCAATTTTGTGAATTTTATGCTATAAACATGAAGAAAACTTTCATATATTTACGGCTGTTTAAAATATTCTATATGATGAAAAAGTGTTTGTGTCAGCATTCTAAGTTTGTTATTCATAAATTTGTCTAGAATAGTTTTACATCTAAGGGAGTGTTTGGAAAATAGTTATTGCTTTTTCTTATTTTTTTTTACTTACCGTTAATTCTTCCACGAGCACGTTAGCATTTATATTTAGGAAGTTTGGCTGTCAATTATCAGAAATTTCGTAGGTGAATGTTCGTAATTCGGTTGAGTGCGTTGATAAATATACACTTCTAGCATTAATATTAACTCTTGGTGAGGTACTGAGTCGGCAGAATAGTTAGCAAACAGGGAAAATTTATTTGCAGTACTGATTTCAAAGTCCGCCGAGGCAGGCTATGTCTTTCTTTACTTCGGTGTTGACAAAATTTCTACCAGCAGAGCACTGGGATTGATTTAATAGACTTAGCCTTCTCTTGAAATAGCCGAGCTTATGTCAAAATTTGAAACCAACATTAAATCGTGGTTAAATATATCTCAGGCTTTTTTTCCTGACATATTTGGTACTATTTATTGCAACTTTTCGTGCTTCGCAAATGAGTAGTTTTCTGATTTCCCGAGGTATCAGATTTTACTAAGACGTTGAGCCGCCTCTGTCAGCGCTATAGTAACATTGAGCATTTTATAGCTAGGAACCGTGACTCCAAAAAGTAACTAGTTTGAGCTAATAGGAATATGCAAGTTAGTATTTAAAAAATGTTCCGACACAAGATTAAAGACTCGTTTAACGATGTAATTCTGTGTATGCAAAATCATATGAGGGGTAGATGAACGAAAACTTAACACACCACGTTTATGTAAGTACCTATAATACCTAAGGGTAGATATCATTTAAATACAGAATGTTTATCGCAACCGAATTGTCGACCATATTATTGCAATTGAAGAGTGAGCGATTTTATGAAGGTAATTGTTTTCAGAATGATTCGTTTATGTAATTATCTAAATACGTATGTTGAGTATTCCATATGCATGCCTTCAAATATTAAGCAGTAAAGTTTGAAAACAAACCATGTTCCTTTTCAAAACTGTTCAAGAGTTATATATAATGATATTTTGATTTCTACATTTGCTTCATTCACATTGTTTTACATTTGCTTCATTCACTTTCTACGTGAGTTAATATTTTCAAAAAGTTTAACTTGCAAAAAATATCATCGTAAACATAATTAGAAAAAAATAACATATATATTCATTCCCTTGTGACATTTCTGAATACGTAATCAACGTCTGAAATTCTTTTCTGTTTATCTACGAAAGCAAATTATATTTTTGTATCACGAAACAATGTATCCAAGAATAGAAATTTAATATAAATTAGAGAAATTTCAAAGAAAATATATTGAATCACAAGAAGATATTATATGTTCAAGATAAATGTTACCTACATATTGAAATAAAATAGCCGTTTCAGAATAAATAGAAGAGAACATTATAATATCAAAGAAATAGAATTTGCATTTCAACGGCAGTATGGAAATGTGCTACTAATCAAAATTCAACAATTTACATTGAAATTTTATAATTGCAAATATAACCCTGAATGTCATTTTGTCTCATATTTGATGATACCTCTTGAAATTATTTCTAATATTAACACTGTTCGTTTGCGTTAGCAGGTGAGATAAACACATAGCATCATAAATACCAATAAGTGCATCAATTTGTATGGGTACACATCAGAATAGAATAAAGTGAAATAGAAAATAATCAAATCGAAATCTATTCTATCATTTCGGTGGAGAATGTTTAATCATGTCCCTAACATATCTTTCTCTGTTCGATCCATTCATTTTCTACGCTCACTATTATTCGGATAGTCGTTTCTTCATAGAGCCCTGCCAGAACCAATCAATTATATAGAATCAATCGTCACTACATTATCTGATTGGATTCATAAACTTGACCATAATACATTATGGATGTTATTCAATAATTTCGTTCTCGGTGTACCCAAATGGTTCGTTCCAATTTGATCGACATGATATATCCGTATCCCCATTTTTACGGTAACATAGTAAGCATATTCCCGATGCCGTTTTCTGCAACTGTAGCCTTGATAATTAATGCAAGTGAATCCTTGTGTGTAGACATCGCTGGTTAAGTATTATTTGCAAAACAATTACTGCAAATTAATTTTTTAAACTATATGTGTAAGAATGTATTCCGTATCATAGGATCTACAAATGTTACAATGCTCCCTTCAAAATACATATCGTTAAATATGGTGAATCTTTTACATCAAAAAATAAGCAGAAGTATTATTGAGTAAGTATCTCAGAAAAATACTGTTTGATCAAAGCACAATTTCCTGAATATAAAAGTAAAATACGTGACTGATGGCAAATGGTAGATCGTAACAAATTTGTACGAGAAGATATGATATATGGAAAGGTAAAATTTATGCAAACTAATTATTCCATTATTTGCACATTATGTTGAAGTCACGAAATTAAAGTGTATGGAAGGATTTTTAAAAAAATAAACATATATGACATAAAGAATAACTAATGTAAGAGAATATTGAATATATTTGAAATAACGTAATTTATGTGAATCTTTGAATGTTACGCAACATCACCTAAGATTTTTAGGGTATAGTAGCATGTGAAGATAAATTTATTAATTAAATAATCTTGGTGTTATCAACTCATTTACAGTCATAGTGTTCCATTAATACTCGATTTTCAACTTATAAAATATCTATCATCGAACAACTATAACATGATTACTAAGAGTTTGCCTCTATTTTATTACCTGTTTTACTCGTGTTTGTTTGTTTGACCATGGACAAGATATCTCAAGTTCTATTGGATGGATTCAAACGGGACTTTCAAGGATTAGACTTTTTTCAAGGATTAGATTCTGATTAGATTCTTTTCTACTCTAGGCACAAGGCCCGAAATTTTGGGGAAGGGCGCCAGTCAATTAGATCGACACCAGTACGCAACTGGTACTTAATCCATCGACTCCGAAAGGAGGAAAGGCAAAGTCGACCTCGGCGGAATTTGAACCCAGGACGTAAAGGCAGACGAAATAACGCTATGCATTTCGCCCGGCCTGCTAACGATTCTGCCAGCTCGCAAAGTCTCTACATAATGAAGGAGATCTTGTGGAACTGAAACACGAGTGTCTTCTTCGTCAGCTGATATCACTTTTGGCACAAAACTGCCACACACACGTACCATGCCCAAATGTTCAGTTATAATCGACTGAACTTAAACAATAAATTAGCTGCACCTCCTCTGATAACTCCCGGTTGGTGATTCGAATATTTCCTCTCACAGCTGCACGCACATCGATGTTTTTCTCACTTCTGCTGGTTCAGGTCTTCCAGAATGTTCGTCAATATGAACATTTATTCGGCCATCTTGAAACCATCTGAAACACTTGTTCACTTGTGAGCGGCACATACACTCCTATCAAAACACTTTCTGCAACTTTGCGTAGGCCTCTGAACAAATATCACCGTAATGATTTTCTATGTCATGGTCAATGCTTCTTTTGACGAACCGCTAGATTCACGCAGACGTAAACACACAAACAGCGGTAGTCAAGCGCTGGTGGGGTGACAAACACAGGCACAGACAAATACACAAACACACACACACACACTTACACACACACACACTTACACACACACACACACACACAAACACACACATACACACACACACACATATATATATATATATATATATATATATGTATATATATATATAAAGAGAGACAGACAGACAGACAGACATACAGACAGCCAGAGAAGGTTTGGAGGTGATGTAGGGGAATTGCATATTAGAATAGATGCAATCGTTAATATATGATTTATAAAAAACATGTGACATATAAATAAAATCTGTAAATGCACAACCATCCAAATATCGGAGTACCTGATTATTGTTTTTTTAATATATATACATACATATATATATATATATATATATATATATATATATATATATATATATATATATATATATATATATATATATATATATATACATGGACGTATATTTCAGGAGTATATGAAAATAAATAATATATGAAATCAAATGATATTAACATTACAGAATTTAACTATATTTATTAATATTCAAACTAAGATTTGTTTCATATATTCATAAGCTTTAATCTTAATAATATGATGAATTATATACATTCGAAATATTTTTAGATATCTCATATTTTATTCATATAATTCGTTTCTGACATTAATTCTTGTCAGACTCACAGTTTATAGATTAGATATGTAGTAATGTCAGGTAGTTCTGAATTTTTCTTAAGAGAAAAGATTTTCCAAGGAATATTTGTTGATATTTCTCATAAATTTTGTATTTAGATTTTACCGCAAATAATTTACGTGTGTATGTATAATACTCGTATTTCCGTATATTAGTAAAAATGGTTCTTAGAAGACACACACGCGCGCGAGCACACACACACACACACATACACACACACACACACACACATACACACACACACACACACACGCAAACACACACACAGACTTTAATATATATGGTAAATAGATTCGGAAGAATACCTTTTTATGCATAACACAAATAATCAAATTTATTTCCAAGGACCGGAGAAGTGCGTTTATTTCCGCTTGTTCACTCACCTATATTTATTCAACCCAGAATTAAACTGGGCGTGCTATTAAGGAGGAATACTGCTATGCCAGTCAACTAGACATCATGGAAATGTGGTATGTGGCCCAAAGATTCAAAGGAGTCCAGACACTAACAACCAAGATTGAAATAAATAAATATATACATCGGCACACTCGCACTAAGTAGTGCCGGGTTTATTTTACAGCTTTTGGATTCTATAAAATATTTATCATATGATGAAAAATGCATGCACATTTGTGATAGATTTTTCAGTGTCTTTCACAGAAATCATAGAGGCAAAATACAGTATAATATTCTTTAGCGCATTTAGGCCCCTATGTCCTCGGATTAAGTAGAAAATTTAAACTATTCATTTCACAGATGACGATTATGATTATTCGTACTAATGGTTTATGTATTCTCTTAAATGTACACCAGATATATATCCTTTTTGTTTCTTTAATAACATAGGCTTCTCTTTCCAGCATGACTTATCAAATATTTATATTAATTATATTAATTATGACGTTTACGTTGATTCTTTGACAGGTATTAGGAAGGTTTGTACATTAAATAGTGTAAAACCTATAGTGTAATTAATTGAAATTGTATGGCAAAATGTGCCTAAAAATGTAAGCAATATTATCTTAAAATGTTATATTTGGGAATTACAATCTCCTTTCTACGTGTATATGATACGCATTATTTCTTGGCTAATAGGTCATCAGACATTTTACGTCTTTATACCCATAAATTGGATGTCTAACAACATTCTACACCATTAATCGACTGAAAATTTTTAACTGATATTTAATCGAAACTAGAACGTATGTTACGCATTAGCAGTTTTGTAATAATTAATATATGGAGTAAAACAGTTAATCTAGTGAAGGTTGCTCTATTTCATTTTATAAAATACACCACTAATTCACGACCAGTGACATAGAGACAATATAGATTTATGTTTTCGTTAATTGAGAATTTAGTCCCTCGTCTCTTCAACGTAACTATCTAATTCAATCAAGAGATAACTTTACAGTTAAATGTACTGAAATACAGATCAATATCATATTAGACAGGAGAAGCACCCACACAATTAAAGAATATTCTCTACTGCTATATGATTCAATTTACACGAAAATTTCCAAAGAAATGTAAAGAAAAATGTTGTCATTCAGTTAATAGCTACTATTTCTATCATTCAGGTAGAACTTCCGTTGAGATTTTAAAAGGCATTACGAAACCGTCGTTATCAATCACAGTAATGCAAGTTTCAGAAGCATTAGAAAACAGCAAATGTATTTTTTTCCTTCTTATTCTAGATATCTTCCGAAATTGCTCTCTTACACTCCATTAATATCCAATTTACTCGTTAGTTGCTGACATTATCTGAACAGTCCTGCTACTATCTTTGCAATAATCCTTTTCGGTTCTTTTCCGGAGAATTATTATTTTCAAATGATACAAAATGACTTTGAACTAAACGCTAAAACCATCTTCAGAACTAAATATTCTAAAAGCCTTGTCATATTAAATCACTTCTTAGAAACAATCAATTGTAATCTTCAGTAACCAAAATATCGAAAAGATAAGGCAAATAGTAAAATAAAACATATTGTAAGTCCCATAATAAAAGGCAGGAAGTACTTCACCTTGTACTGTCAAATCGACTTTGTTCAGTATTGATACATTATTAGTTGTTTTATTTTTAATCTATTTCTATCGTTCTTTTGTATTTGTTTAGGTGAAGGATTATAGTTTCATTGTCAGTTTACCCGCAACTGATAAGATTGTTTCCAGCAGACGAGCTTATAAAAGTTTTATCTTAAAAGAAATTGTTCTGTATTTTTTTCTAAATGTGTGCCGTGTCTTCAAAATATGTAAGCTTTGTAAACATTAGTATTTCGTGAACACGGTGAATTTTACAATATGAGTAATTCAACAGCGATTTAGTTTCGATCACTGCATGGAAGCTATTTGTGGCACATAGCTCATTTAGCCTTCCTCAAAACACAAAAATTTGGCATTGTGCAGAATATTCGAGCCTAAAAATTTCATTCAATAGTTATCATATACATAAGTATGTAATTATGTGTAAGCATATACAAGCATCCACATATAACTATATAACATACAAATATATACATATACGTGTTTGTGTAAGTGTATGTGCGTATTCGAGAATGTGATTCAATGTATTCATATATGTGTGTGTATATGTGTGTATATATATATATATATATGTGGGGGAGGCGCGCGTGTGTGTGTATGTGTGTGTGTGTGCGTATGTCTGTGTTGTTTTGAAGTGAGTTTCTATGAGTGTGTGCAGAGTATACAATTGTTTATTCCTGTATTCAAGGCGCCTCTACAATCACCAGACGATATTGCTGTGAAACTATTTGGTTTAAATTTTTATTTTCACAGTCATATACAAACTTGTATTATAATCAATATATCTTTACTTCATGTTATCTAAAGTACGATTGTCTGAAGTTTCGGAGCGGGAAACAAGATAATTGTAATTTCATATAACTGTCAAAGGAGTATGTGTGTGTACCAGAATATTGTTTTTCTAGAAATTGGTAGTTAATTAACGACCAGTTTTATGCCGGTACCTTAGAAACATTGAGTGATTAAATATTAATATATTTTATTAGAAATTATTCCTGGCATTAATAGAATATCTTCGAGGGGTTCGTAATGTATTTTATGTACATCTTCAATACTATTTGCAGTGAATATGAATAAAAAAAAAGTTTCACATAAGAAAAGTTCTGTAATATAATGTGGATAAGTCTATCCTTCTCTTATTTTCCTCTGATAAAAGATAAATGAATAATAATTATTCCAAAGTGTTGCCACAAGGGTAGCTTTGTGAAGGGATTAATTCGATTACGTCAACCCCAGTGTGTAACTAGTACTTATTTAATCGACTCCGAGGAAATAAAAGGCAAAGTCGATCTCGTCAGAATTTGAACTCAGAACTAAGAAACGGGGGGGGGGGGATACTGGAAAGCATTTTGCCAGTTCGCTGCCTTTGATAAATAAATAATAATAAGTGTGAAATATGGTGAACGAATGCACAATAGTAAACCCATCATGAAAATGCATTTTTATTTATACCTTATTAAACGATATCAAGTGAAAAAGTATATATTATATTTTTTTTTTTCTGTTTGGGATATCATTACCAACATATTTAAGAGCAACATATTTTATTTGAATTTTTGATACCAATTATAATCTGCAAACTAGATTCATAGGCACAGATACTTTTTCAGGGGAATCTATAAGAGCAAAACAAGAGCAGCGAAGGAATTTTTAGTAAGTTTACTATTTGTTAAAGAGCTTATTTTCTTGTCGACGATCATAAAAATCCAATAGTCAATTGAATGGAGATCAGTGGGGTAAGCTGAAACGTATTCCTTTACTTGAGAGTTTTCAATTTCTGTAAATTTATATCTTATTGTTAAGAACGGAGATATTCTTGGGCAAATGGGATTCTTCTTGAATGGCAATTGCATTTTATCCCTTCTTTGATACTATTACGCGATTGTGGTATTTCTCCATCAGTACAAAGTAGTTAGATGATGTTTTCACATCCCAGATATTAAACCTTGTTTCCTGCCACAAAGATTTTCTAGCTTCACCTCAAAAATTTCACTTCATTGCCTGTAGAATTCTGTCCTTATACTCAATATATCATCTTTAAAGACACACAAATAGAAGACAAAGGAGATTAGATTTGTTAATTTTACTTTGATTCTATTACAAACCATGCTTAGCAGCAAAAAAATAGAGATTGTTTCTTTCCATAGTGATATTTATCTTCTACGTTGTCTGAAAACGTGTGTTCCATTATTGCAATTGTAAGTTGTAGAATTTCATCCAGGCTGCAATAAAAAAAAAAAAACCCATCAAGTAAAACAATGAGAGCATTCAGAAGTTATAGAATGTGTATAAGCATAATATTGTTTATTGATAATTAACTCATCCTACACAATATAGCATTCTAGCATCATTGTTTCGGCAAATTAATTATCTTTAAAAATATATTTGCATAGATATTTATTATGATCATACAATTATAATTAATTGAAGTCATTTGAAATATTTGTGTTTTCACATAAGCTTAATATAATAACTTTTAAGAAATATAGTAGAACCGTTAATTTTTATGAAAGCTTTTCGTACCTTTGACGTTGCACCTTGTCGTTAATGATAGATATCTTTATCAAAACAAGCGATATCAAAATTTTATTTTTTAGTTGCATTTTAGGGAAAACGGCAAGAAAATATTAGCAAAATATTCGTAGGGTTGTGATTAATTATGAGAATATTACTGATCAAGCTCATATAAGTAAATAATAGGCATAGGAGTGGCTGTGTGGTAAATAGCTTGCTTACCAACCAGATGATTCCGGGTTCAGTCCAACTGCGTGGCACCTTGAGCAAGTGTCTTCTACTATAGTCTCGAGAAGACTAAAGACTTGTGAGTGGATTTGGTAGACAGAAACTGAAAGACGCCCATCGCATATATGTATATATATAAATATGTATGTGTGTGTATATGTTTGTGTGTCTGTGTTTGTCCCTCCAACATCACTTGACAACCGATGCTGGTGTGTTTACGTCCCCGTAACTTAGCGGTTCGGCAAAAGACACCGATATAATAAGTACTAGGCTTACAAAAAATAAGTCGTGGGGTTGATTTGATCGACTAAAGGCGCTGCTCCAGCATGGCCGCAGTCAAATGACTGAGACAAGAAAAAGAGTAAAAGAGAGTCCTTCATTGTATTGACTCCGTAAGGCAAAGTTGACCGCAGAGGGATTTAAACTCAGAATGTAAAGGGCCTGATGAAATGTCGCATAGAATTTTGTACGGCGCGTTAATGATTATGACAATTCGATACCTTATAAAGATATTAAAATAACAGTTTAATGAATATTGACCCTTAAAGTTATACTAAGTATG
Organism: Octopus bimaculoides; assembly: GCF_046866305.1. Taxonomy (NCBI): domain Eukaryota; kingdom Metazoa; phylum Mollusca; class Cephalopoda; order Octopoda; family Octopodidae; genus Octopus; species Octopus bimaculoides. The sequence continues at coordinate 117,567,862 of NC_142930.1, read as the reverse complement.
CGGGTCATATTAATATTTTGCATGTACAACAAAGTACCTTATTCAGGCTTACATATTATCATTTTACAGTTGTTGTTGTTGCTTTTATCATTAATATCCTTATCACATAAATTCATGTTTTCAACTTCCTTCTTAATGTCTGAGTCTTTATTAATAAAGCCGTTTTCTTTCATAAAACCGAATTTTCATACCAAATATGATGTGATTTCTCCCTAATTAGGCCAATATTCCTAACGAAAGTTTTGGGTAAATTTCTACCTTTTTTTTAAATATAAACCATAGTCTTGAAGTTTTCTTTCAAATGCGGGAAGATTTAAATATATTTTTTTCATCTTATCATATATTTTTATTCACTTCAAGCTTTATGTAAATTAATATGCTATATCACACTCCTTGCTCACATTCGATATTCAAATCGGTTCACTTTTTAACATCTTCACAAATTTTTGTTGTATTTTGTTCACGTACATATCATCAATCACTTCAACCCTAATTATATATACATACATATATATACATATACATTTATATATACATACACAGACACACACACACACACACACACACACACACACATATATATATATATATATATATATATATATATATATATATATATATATATATATATATATACAATTATATGCATACATATATATAGATGTGTGTGTGTGTGAAACCGTTAATTCGGAAAGGTTTGTCTCCAATTTGTAACTTTCTCCATCTGTGTTCTCTCCTTATTTCTTCCATTAGAAGAGTCGAAAGCTTCTTCCATTTTCCTCAACCTAATGCCACGTGTTTCTCCCATCGTAGAAGAAGCACAAGGAGAAAACACAATCTCACGATGAATTTCGCAGCCCCTTAAAACATAGGACATGACCAAAATTTCGAGCCAGTATTTTCAGTATTTTACAACAACTGAATTACTCACTGCAAAAGTAGCGACCTGGAGGCCGAGGATACTAAAAGAACATGCACAGGGAATATATAATCCTCAGATAAAATCATCTTGATACTACGCGTGACAAACGAATAACGTTTGAATTATTTGTACCATTTACTTCATGCACAACCGTAAATTATCTGTCAACAAGATTACACCCTAAAATATGGATCGACATTATATAAAATTAATTATGCATTAGCTGATATATATATATATATATATATATATATATATATATATATATATATATATATATATATATATATATATATATATATATATATATATATAATTAGTGTACATTCATACAAAAAAGGGGCCTAAAGATGTAATATGGTTATCAATACTTTTTTTTTACATATTTATAGAACATCCTACATATATAAATTTAAGAGCTACAGCTGTGATTGTACACATAGATTACGTTTTAGATTAGACATCGGTCTAATAACGGATTGTGGGATTTAACTCTACAGTTACAACTAGGAGAATTACTACTATTAATATTATTGATATTCATGTCATTATTATTATTAATACCACTGTTAATAGCAACCCTACTACTTCTATCGTCTGTGTTATTTTCATATCTGTTATCTCGCCATCCTTCAACTGTAGTAATATTCACATTCATTCCAGCATCATCAGGCCTGTCAGTAATCCCTGTGCTAGTATAGACCTCAGCGCTACAGTCTATATCGTATATATTAAAAGCATTAATACTGTTGTTTCTATTTCTTACGTCACTATAAATATTATTATTCACATTGTAGGGGTTCAAGTTTGTGTTGCAGTAATATCATTATTACCACCTCTTGCTAATTTAATATTCTTTCTATTTAACCTTGCTATGATGGTACCTATATGGGAGAGAACAGAACATGAGATTCTAAGACCTTACAGGAAAAAAAGTCTGTTATATCTGTGGGAAACAGGGACGGTTTTTTCTAAAATTGTCATAAATTTCCGATATATATTTGTGGACATTGCGCAGTTGACGGGAACGTTGTATCAGGTGAAGTCCTTATTATCAGATTTACGGCCTATGAAAGGGTGGAGTCTCCCCGCTCTCTCAAGACCTCTCGAAATTGTGACTTGATTATCAGGTATGTCTCTCTTACAAGTATTTTTTCATCCTTATGGAGGTTGAGCAACCTGCTCGTTTCCTTCACTACTCTTATTATCTAAACTAAAATTCCGACATGTTGCAGCATCTAATTTTCTGTTACTGCCTAATTTTAAATTTTAAATTCATGGATTTGCTGGATGCTTTTCTAGTTGGTACTTACGCTGTAAGTAAGTTTGTAATCTCTCTGTCATTTAGCATCTCATTATTTCCACTATTGTGGAGGCGCAATGGCCCAGTGGTCAGGGCAGCGGACTCGCGGTCATAGGATCGCGGTTTCGATTCCCAGACCAGGCGTTGTTAGTGTTTATTGAACGAAAACACCTATAGCTCTACGAGGATGAGGCAGGGGATGGTGGCGAACACTGCAGTAAACTTTTACCACAACTTTCTCTCACACTTACTTCCTGCTTCTGTTGTGCCTGTAATTCAAAGGGTCAGCCTTGTCACACTATGTCACGCTGAATATCCCCGAGAACTACATTAAGAGTACATGTGTCTATGAGGTGCTCAGCCACTTGCACGTTAATTTCACCAGAAGGCTGTTCCGTTTATCGGATCAACTGGAACCCTCGACGTCGTAAGCGACAGAGTGCCAACAACAACAACAACGATCAACAACATTTCCACAATTATTAGGTATTATACTTTCAGGACTAAGACAACTAATTTCTTTATCGTATCCTGCCTGAGACAAAGCGAAGTTGTAGTGGTGGGAATGGGTATTAAAAATGTCTTTATTCGCTTAGAAATACTTTTCACTACTGATTTAAACACATGTACATATATATATATATATGTGTGTGTGTGTGTGTGTGTGTGTGTGTGTGTGTGTGTGTGTGTGTGTGTGCGTGTGTGTGTGTGCCTGTGCGTGTGTGTGTGCGTGTGTGTGCGCGTAGAGAGAGAGAGGGAAAGAGAGAGGGAGAAAGAGAGGAGGAGATATACGTATACATATACACACAAGTGACGTTTAAACTGAAAAAAGTAAGCAGGTTCATATTTTCATAGAATCGATGTTTCCTATCATGTAAATTCCTTAAGGATTTTTGCAATGGTGTTTTACTTTTTCTAAGATTTTCGTTTTTGGTTTTTGCTAAATTTCAGGACGTTTTGTAATTACGCTTTCTTATTCCGTGTGGCAGTACTGAGCTAATCTGTAAGCATTTGCACATAACAATATAGCTTAATCCAACGCATCAAATATATGGCTGCATTCATTATTCTATGTACTGAATAATTCATATTGACCGCATTTTAGGGTATTGTTATTTAAATGTTTACTGAATATTATGAATGGTATAATATACCATGTTTAAGAAAAAATCGAATATAGTTATAATAGAAAGAATTTTTTATTACCAATATAACGGCGATATATGAAGTATTCCAATGTCATTGCGATTTATTTCTCAGTTTCAAGATATTTAAGTCGAAAACGAGGCTTTCACATTCGATATTTTCCAAAATGTATTAGTCGTAAATCTCAAATCCAATGACGTCAACTAAAGATTGAAATAGATTTGCGTGTTGCGACATAGAATTTCTTGTTTTCTTTTTGCGATATATCTACATCATGGAACTTCAAGATACTGATAAATTATGCATACAGATTCACATTACATTCAAGTAGAAAGACATTCACTTATATTTTTATTTTACTTCTAGTAATATAAGTATGAAATTGAAAGGTAGTATGCAGGACCATTTAACCGTTGGGTGGGGGGCGGAATGTTTTACTTGTATTACTTCGGATCTCTACGATCAGGGTTCCACTTCGGCCAAGGTATGTGTCGTAGTCGATAAACAAAATAACAACCTTGTGCAGAGAACATAAGCACACACATACATTCTCTCTATCTCTAGCATTTTCTGTTTCTGGAAGAAACCATGTGTGGTCGGACCTAGAGGCAGATAAGCTGACACAGATCTAAAAATAACCGAGGTGCTCATTCCGTACGGCCGTCATCTACATTTGCTTCAGCGCTTGTATTTTGACTGTTGACGATTATATTAAGTATGTCTTCTTTCGTGGATCAGGAATTTATTTTCCTGGTTTCCTGTGCTCTTTCGACGAAAGACATATTTCTCAGACTCACGAAACTTGTTGCGGCCAACTTCAAATACCACACGGAACTACGCTTCCTTGTCGCTTCTCACAGCAACACTAATCTCTAACCCTCTTTCAAATCATGTTGGTCATGTAGTTGATTCCACGAATGCCATGGAAGCTGACACATACGTCAGCCTCAGTGGACTAAAAATATAAATGATCACAGATTGTATTAGGAACAATAAAATATACTTTGTTCAGAAGAGTTCCCATGGGTAATTCTTTTAAACTATAGCAATAAAAATTTCATTAAAATTATTTCAACCGATTACGATTTCTGTTAAAATCTTCTCAGTTTAAATTTAAATTCATCCTCCCATTGTCAATATAATAATACATATGAAGTATTTGTAATGTTTAATCGTCTCTGAGCTCACACTCACATTTGTGACAATGGCAAAAATATAAGAATGTACAGGATTTTACTTTGCAGTTCAGAGTTAAAGATATCACTGCATTGCAACTAATATAACTTCTCAATCTGTGAGATGGTTAAATCTCTCTCTCTCTCATATATATATATATATATATATATATATATATATATATGTGTGTGTGTGTGTGTGTGTGTGTGATTTCTTTACTACCCACAAGGGGCTACACGCAGAGGGGACAAACAAGGACAGACAAACGGATTAAGTCGATTATACCGACCC